>NC_045544.1:80470809-80648309 GCF_009769535.1 Thamnophis elegans
TTCCATGCCAGAATTACATCGACTCCTGAGCTATTTGAACAAGAATGTGAATTATGCTTTAAGCTTTGAATCTGTAATAAGAAAGGAGTTAACTCAGAGAACCAAGAATAAAACAGGGTGCCCTGTTAGCATTAGCATATTTCTATATAATTAATGTACATGTCTTGATACAGTCATTTATACTACGCAAATCCTTGCATTCTTGTTACCTTAAAATAGCCAAAATAATAAACAGTAGTAGAAAATGTCAAATTTTAATAGAGATGTATAAAATAGAATGTCAGTATGAAAAGTCAATGTTCTACTATATTGGATTTCCAAATCTTCATTAACAAAAAATATTTATTTCCTCTCCCCCCACAAAATGAGTTTTCTCAGTCTGTTACCACCAGGTGTGTTAGAATAAATTCCCACTCCTCTCTCAGCCAACATACCTCAATAGCAATGTACATGCTTTACATTTAGTAGAACTACAATTTATTCCTAGGAACAAATAACATGTGAAGGTCTTAGTTTAATATAATGAAAAGTCACTTTCAGTCTGAATAGCCCACATGGGTTGCTACTTTATTCAGCCACATGACTGGAACAGTTAGAATGATATAGCAGATAATCTGTGGAATATGGTTTGGCAAGGCCAAATTTGCAATCTTTGCTCAAATTTCAGGCTGAGCCATTGATCTCAGGGATAATTTCTGGCGAAGAACTAACAATTGTTCAGCATATTAATCTTGCCTGATAGTCAGGAGAGTAAAACAAAAGACTGAGCTCTCTGAAGGAGAAATGAGATGGAATTGGGACAGCAGAAACCAAAATAGTTTATTCCACATCTTAGGGGTTTTGTAGTTTGAAATACAATCCATGTACTGCAAGGAGAGAGGGAGAGGGAGAGGGAGAGGGAGAGGGAGAGGGAGAGGGAGAGGGAGAGGGAGAGGGAGGGAGAGAGAGAGAGAGAGAGAGAGAGAGAGAGAGAGAGAGAGAGAGAGAGAGAGAGAGAGAGAGAGAGAGAGAGAAGGCAGTTTATGTTACCTAATGGAAAATAAAATCTGGGGTTGTAAAACCTCCACCAATAATAGCAATAGCACAGCAATAGCACTTACACCCCTTCATAGTGCTTTTACAGCCCTCTATAAGTGGTTTACAGAGTTGGCATATTGTCTCCAACAATCTGGTCCTCATTTTACCCACCTCGGAAGGATGGAAGGCTGAGTCAACCTTGAGCCTGGTGAGATTTGAACTACTGAACTGCAGCTAGTAGTCAGCTGAAGTATCCTGCAGTAATGTGCCATTTCAGCTCTTTGGTTTTGAGATCACATTCACAAAATGGCTCTTTCACACTTGGCAAGTTGTGAGAGCTGACTAAGGATCTGAATTCATCTTATTTATCAATGAACTCTAGTCATTACATCCTTTATTCATTTTATTCTGCAGTGGTTGTTTGTCGGGTTAGGATTGTTAACGTAGCAAATAGGCATATTACTATTATGATTATTATTACAATTATCATCTCTACCCAGGTTCAAGGAACCACCCACATTGCATTTACAGCTCATTAATATTCATCTTAATTACAATAGACCTGGAGAATAGGGTTAACTTGCATCAATAGTACTTATTCTGCAATTCAGTCCAAGCTGGCAATGCACCAACATGACGATAAAACTCCCAAAGGAACTGTAATACTAGAACAGGTAGTTTAATTAGTGATAGACTCCCATTTATAATTAGATTTCTGTTAGTTCAGTTGGAAGCTTGATTTCATAATAATGAAAAAAAAATCCTATGGGACTTTTCCACTAAATTAATAGTGTGGACTTTGATGAACTGGTGCTTTTAATAGACTGTGGTATTTGAAAAGAATCTAAATCAAGGCAGGAGCATTGCTGTCCCATAAAAGTCAAGGCCACAAGATAATAAATCTCTTTACAAGAAAGAAGAATAGGTCTTGGATAGAGTCCGAGAAAAGCGAACAACTCAGACTGTGGGGAAAAAATAAGATTTAATTTTTAATAACAGAAAAGTGTCAAATGAAGGGAGGTAGTAACTAATTTTCTTTCTTTTCTTTTTAAACAATCTTTCAAGTAGAATCAAGACTGTGTAGGGTGAGAAGAGGTTCATGCTATGAGGCAGATGTCTCTCTGTGCATGTTTTTTTTTTGCCATTTTTTATTTAAGTCTTCATAATCCAGAATATTCAGAAAACTTGAGAAAAGAGGATCTATGTCTATGATGGCCAAATAAAATTGTAGGTAGGTTTGGTCCTGTTATGAAGAGGTACCTTTTCACCCTTAGGACAGGGGTGGGGAACTATGGCCTATCTATGACCTTGGTCTTCAACTCCCAGAATTCTGAATGAAGAGCCATATGCATGCCTTTTCAATCCTGCATGTGGTCTGCTCTCTCATGCAGTTTCTTCCATCATATCACCTTCACATGCTTAAAAATATAAAAAGTAAAATCTTCTGTGAATCCAGCTTGATTCCTGAGGGTCCATGGTGATTTCATAGGCACATCCATGTAGTTTATTTGACAAAGACATTGAAATGGTTTGATATTACCTTCTTCCAAGACAGTTTTTAGAATTTCCAGTACAATTATAATATTGGCTGGTAATTTTCCATCCAAATACTAACCACACTCAACCCTGTTTAAATATTTAATCTAAGGAGAGAAGCAATTTAGAACTAAGGAGAAATTTCCTGACACTTAGAACAATTAATCAGTGGAACAACTTGCTTCCAGAATTTGTATTTCAACTTTTTTATTTATTTTTCTTTAAAAAAAAAAAAACACAAATATGTCATCATTTGTCAATCATTAAGACATTGAAGTACAATTTTTTTTTTGTTGTGTGTATCCCTCCCTCCCTCCACCCCCCCCACCCCCCCTCCTCCTTCCCCCCCCCCGACTTCCCAGAACCCGTACACGGTATGGATTTTTAACTAACACAGTCTAAAATCTATTGAGAAAAAAGAAATAAAGAAATTAATGACATTCTAGATTGACCTTAGCTTCTTCTTACTGAACTGACTTTTAACAGTTTAAATCATTTCTGATCTTAAGCATAGGCTAACTGGAATTTCTTAGTCCCGTATTTATTTTGTATATAGTCAATCCATTTTTTCCAGTCTCGTTTATATCTCTCATTTGAATGATCTTTGAGATATGCCGATATTTTAGCCATTTCAGCTAAGTTTGTTACTTTCAATGTCCATTCTTGGATTGTAGGCAAGTCTTCCTTCTTCCAATATTGCGCCACCAACAGTCTTGCTGCAGTTATCAGGTGCAGAGTCAAATTGGTCTCTACCACTGTAAAATCAGTACATATACCTAGTAAAAATAACTGAGGACTAAACTTTATCCTTCTTTTAAAAACATTTTGCATGACCCACCATATTTTTATCCAAAATGCCTTAACCTTTTGGCAGGTCCACCATATATGATAATATGTAGCATCGAGAGAACCACACCTCCAACATTTAGGCTGTACATTCGGATACATAGAAGCCAACTTTTTAGGATCTAAATGCCATCTATAGAACATCTTGTAAAAATTTTCTCTCAGATTTTGAGCTTGTGTAAATTTCACATTTCTTACCCAGATTCTTTCCCATGTATCCAACATTATTGGTTCCTCAATATTTTGAGCCCATTTTATCATACAATCTTTAACTAATTCTGTTTCCGAATCCATCTGTATTAATACATTATATATCCTCTTTATATGCATTAAGCTTTGATCTCTTATTTGTTTAAACAGATTATCCTCAACTTGAATAAAACCAATTTTTTGATCTATTTTCCACCTAGCCTGTAATTGCCCATACTGGAACCATGTTTGAACTACCTTCTCCTCTTTTAATACCTCTAAACATTTTAATTGTAATACCCCCCTTTCCGAGGTAAGAAGCTGTCTGTAAGTAATTCTGTCCTGTTTTTGTGCTGTATTCATATTTTCAATTGCGTGTCTAGGAATTGCCCACATGGGTATCTTGTCATTTAATTTATATTGATATTTCTTCCAGACCCGCAATAAAGCATTTCTTAAAATATGACTTTTAAAGTTCTTATCCAATTTTTTGTTGAATAACAGGTAAGCATGCCAACCAAATACCAGATCGTGTCCCTCAATGTTCAATATTCTATCATTAGTTAAATGAATCCAATCACTAATTACAGATAATGCCACTGCATCATAATATAGTTTTAAATTAGGTAGTTTCAATCCTCCTCTCTCACGTACATCTTGCATTATTTTCATCTTTACCCTCGGCTTCTTTCCTGCCCACACAAATTTGTTGATACCCTTCTGCCATTCTAAAAGGTTCGCATCTTTTTTAAGTATAGGTAACATTTGGAAGAGAAATAAAAATTTTGGTAAAATGTTCATTTTCACTGCCGCTATCCTACCCAGCAAAGATAAGTGCAATTTCTCCCATTTTTTCATCTCTGTCTGTATGCTATACCAAAGTGGTTCATAATTATGCTTATATAATTTCCCATTTGAAGTTAAAATGTTAACTCCAAGATATTTGACTTTTTTAACTACCTCACATAGCATCACTCCTAATTCTTCCTTTTGTTTAATATTCATATTTATAGCTAATATTTTCGTTTTTCCTAAGTTTATTTTAAAGCCCGACACTTGACCATATTGATTAATCATATTCATTAAAACCATACTGGATTCCTGCGGTTGTTCCAATATTATGACCAAATCATCCGCAAAAGCGCGGACTCTATATTCTTGCTGCCTAATCTTGATCCCTTTTAAACCATCCAAGCCCCGTATTTTATTCAACAATACTTCCAAAGTTATAATAAACAATAATGGGGACAAAGGACAGCCCTGTCTTGTACCTTTTCCAATTTGAAAAGAGTCTGTCAGACTTCCATTGACTATGATTTGTGCTGTTTGCTGTTGGTATATTGCTTTAATTGACTGTAAAAAATTATCTCCTATCTGCATTTTTTGCAGTATCTTCAACAGAAATTGCCAATTAACTCGATCAAAGGCCTTCTCAGCATCCAAAAATATAAACGCAGCAGGGATCTGGTTGTTCTTTCCCAAATATTCTAATGCATTAATAATTAATCTAACATTACTTTTCATCTGTCTCCCTTGTATAAAACCTGTTTGGTCCGTATGTATCAATTGTTGAATGACCAACATTAACCTATTTGCTAATATTTTAGTAAAAATTTTATAATCTACATTCAGTAATGAAATGGGTCTATAATTTTTGGGTTGAGTAGTATCTTGATCTTCTTTGGGTATCAAAGATATAAACGCTGTCTTCCAAGATGGAGGGACTTTACCTTCCGTTTGAATCATATTAAATAATTCTCTAAGAGGTTCTACCATTTCTAACTGTAAGTTTTTGTAGTAAACCGCTGTCAAGCCATCTGTACCTGGTGCTTTCCCTGGCTTTAATTGCTTAATTACCTGCAGGATTTCCCCCGAGGTTATTGGTTGATTCAATTTTTGCCTGTGTTCTTCTCTAACTGAAGGTATTTTCTCCTTGTCTAAATATTTGTCTATGTCTAAACCATTAATTTTATCCCCTTTATACAGTTCTGTAAAAAATTCCCAGAAAGCCTTTTGAATCTCTTCCTGTTGGAACACCTCCTTCCCTCTGTAAATCAGTTTAGATATATTTCGAGTTTTCCTTTTTTTCCTAATCTGATAAGCTAACCATCTGCCAGGTTTGTTTGCATTACAAAAAGTATTGTGTTTTGCATATAATAAATTAGTAGCTACCTGGTCAGAGATCAACATGTCGAATTGAGATTTTAATATGTTAATAGCTTCCTTAACCTTTGTATCGTCTGGTTTCCTTGTTAACTCCAGCTCTTTTCTCTTAATTTCCTCTTCCAGTTCTGTTCGTTTTAACCCTTGCTTATTTCTATGTGTTTTATTTATATTCATCAAAACTCCTCTCATATACGCTTTGCTTGCATCCCATACAAATTCCATAGATGTACCCTTATTCATATTCAAAACAAAATATTCAGATAGTAATTTTTTACAATCATTAATATAGTTTTCATATCTAAATAAATTTTCATTCAGTCTCCAAAACCTTCTTGCCTGCACTACCCTTCCCAACTCCATCCAAACTGGGTTATGGTCCGAAAGGACTCTAGCTGCAATCTTTGTTTTCTTGACCCTAGAAAGCAAATCATTAGTGGTTAGAATAAAATCAATCCTTGAAAGGGATTGATGCCTGTCCGAGAAGAAAGTGAAGTCATATTCCTCTGCATTTCTTTCTCGCCAGATATCTCTCAATTCGAAATCATCCATAATGTCAAAGAAAGATTTGGGTAACTTTGCTCGCATCTTGGTATTTAGGCGGGAAATCTTCTTATCTCTCTTAGTGTCTATCACTCCATTCCAGTCACCCAATAGTATACAGGAACTATAGTCCCACTGTACTAATTTAGCATGAAGATTTCTATAGAATCTATCTTGCTGTTGATTGGGAGCATAAATTCCCAAAAGTAATGTCTTTTTCCCTTCTAAGATTAAGTCTAAAGCAATATATCTTCCGAAGGGATCTGCTTCTATTAATTCAGCTTTCATATCTTTTCTTAAGTATACAACTATACCATTCTTCTTTTCCATAGCAGAAGCTGCAAAATGTTGACCAAGTTTTGAGTTGATCAAATATTTTTGATCAGTTGACTTGATATGAGTTTCTTGCAAACAAATTACATCGTTCTTAAACTGTTTAAGATAATGAAATATTTTCTTCCTCTTCTGTGGAGAGTTCAGTCCGTTGACATTCCATGTTAAAATCTTAGTTGTCATCTTTGGTTGGTTGAAGCATTTTTAGAGCTTCCTGCATGGCCTGTTTAACCTTAGGTCTAGCTCCTCCCACTGCTTCCAGATTTGTTGTTGTAGTTCCTTGATCGATGGCCGATGATTGTTGATGCTGTTGCTTCTTAGCTTGTTTCTCCATACGTCTAGTAGTCATACGGCTAGGTCTTGGTTCCATAGCACCTTGCACTTCTAGAGAAGAGAGATGCTCCATCTTGTCTGGTGGTTGTATAGTTTGCTGTCTATCCTGTCCTTCTTGTGGTCTTTCTCTAGGTCCAGATGGTGCAGGGTGTCCGGCCTTCAATATATTATAATAAAAATCTCGGGCTTTCCATACAGAGTTGAGGCGGTACCTTTGCTTATCAAATGTAAATATGATGCCGAATGGTGCATCCCATCTATACTGTATCTGACGATTTCTGAGTTCTTCGACCAAAAAAGCGTAGTCTCTTCTGGCTCTTAACATTTGAGGTGGTATCTCTTTCAAAACAGCCAGGTCTTCACCGCCAATTTGAAGCTTAGTGTTATAAGACGCTTGCAGTACCATATTTCTGAACTCTCTTGTAGTAAAATATATAACGATGTCTCGAGGAAGCTGCTTCTGCTTTGCCAGCCAGGAGTTAACGCGGTAAGCTTTGTCAATTTGCCAGCCTTGGTTGGTCCCTGGTCTTCCCATCAGGCGGTCAAAAGCTTCCGATAGGATCTGTTTCAGGTTCTCCTGTTTCTCCTCACGCAGCCCCCTTACTCTTAATGCGAACTCCATTTGTCGGTACTGTATCATAATAATTTCTTTTTCAGCATTTTCCACTTTTTGTTCCACCACCTCTGTTTTCAATGTCAAGTTAGCATTGGCATCATTAAGAACCTCTAGAGTATCTTCCACTCCAGAAATATGTTCTGTTAATACAGTTACAAGACTCAGCATGTCGTCTCTAATTTTATCAACCTTAGCCTCAAATTTCTCATACAACTCCTGTTTAAGTCCTTTTATTTCACTTTTAATTTCACTTTTAATTTCTTCTTTCATTTCTTTTATTTCCTCTTTTCTCTCCTCTCTATTATCTCTAAATTTATCTTCCATTTTAATTGTCTGTGCATTAAAAGCCTCGCTTAGATTACTCAGAAAAAATTCTTTCGTTAACACATCCCCAGCAGGGGGCGTAGGAAGCGGAGGCTGCAGCTTTGTGCCAGGCACTGAGGGTGTGCCCCTGGAAGTAGAGGGTGACGTCTTCAAGTTAATATTTGGTTTTGAGGCCATTTCAAAATTTGTCTGCCTGCAGTTAATAAAACTCTATTGCCTAAATATGCAGCTTTAAGTAAAGAGGCTTTTATTTTGAAATTTAAGGCTTGGCAAAAGTTTCAGTGAGTAAACATTGTAACAAAACCGTTCAACAGATTCATCACCATTTAACTTCCAAATAAGCAAAGTTAATGAAGGAGTAAAATTCTTCTATTGTGAAACCAAAACATGTGATAAGCTATCTCTTTTGTTTTGAATTCTTTTGAAGTCTTGTGAGAATTAGCAAAAAGTGTTCGTTATTACCGGAGAAACCAGCCTGCTCGGCGCCATTTTAAAAAGCCTCTGAGTAAATAATTTTTCGGAGGAGAAAAAGAGAAGAAGCTAAAATGTTGATAAGCAATTATTGTCCTCGCAGTAAACGGATTCAGCTCGTGATAAGATTAAATCAAACAAAACTTAGAGCAGAGTGGGAGAGACCTACTTTGTCCTGCACAAGGCAGTTGGAAGTTCCCAGCACGGACAGCCGTTCTGCCTTGGGCTAGCCCCCCTTTCCTTGCAAGCACAAAAGCTGCAAAAATCGAAGAGCATTTGCCAGCAAAACAGTTTCTTCTTTCCCTCTTGCCTGAAGGATAAGAAAACCTGATAAGACGTCAGATGGAAGATCCTCTAAACAGGTACGTAGCCAGGAATTCAGAGGCAGCTGATTTTTTGCTGCCTTCACCAGTAGGCTCCTCCCAGGAATGTGAATGCTCCAACACTGGAAGTTTTAAAGAAGATATTGAATAACCATTTGTCTGAAGTGGTGTAGGGTTTCCTGCCTAAGCAGGGGGTTGGACTAGAAGACCTCCAAGGTTCCTTACAACTCTGTTACTCATTCTATTCTATTCTATTCTATTCTATTCTAGTCCAGTCCAGTCCAGTCCAGTCCAGTCCATTAATTTGTATTTAAGATTGTACATGTATTTTTAGAGTTTACTCGGAAATATGTTTTATGCCAGCCAATTTAAGTCCCCTACATTTAATTAAAAATTCTTGGAGTAAATAGTCGGATCGGAGGAATTGCAAGTGAATTTGAAAGTTGGTTGAAAGTAAAACTAGAAGCCCCAGAAGTGGCTTCTTTATTGAACTTCAGAGCCTCCAGGTACAGAATACACTACAATCTTGACAGTGATTATCTACATCAGGACAATCCTGGGATTACCTATTTGGAATATAGAACACTATAATTTGAGTTCACATCAAATATCTTCCCCCTTTCCAAGTACCTATGGCCCTACTGTGCAGGGGTTTTTGAGCCAGTTCTCCATGGAGGCAATCTTGCCTGCTTTATATTAGCAAGTCTGGGATCTATTGGTTTGAGAATTTAACACATTCCTTGTTGTATGTAGAAACAGAATAGTGTTGTAATATCAAGAATATATTTTGGTTATCCAACAAGTATCTTTAGTTCTGTTGAAGCTGAGCATGCTTTTGATCAAGTCAAAACCATATTTTATTATCTAAGGCATAATCTGTTTCTATTAAACCTGGGCATGCTTCTGACCAAAGGACCATGGTTGCTTGTATGTGTGTGTGTGTGTGTGTGTGTGTGTGTATATATATATATATATATATATATATATATATATATATATATATATATATATATATATATATATATATATATCTTGTAAAAGTAACAATAGATATATAAAACTAGATTTTTGAAATTGCCTCCTTTTAATGGGATAGACATGGTGAAGTTGCCTCCATAATTGGATAGACGTGGTGAAGTTACTTTCTTTTAGTTCACTGTTTTTTTTTGTCTAACTAGCCATTTGCTTGTACTCATTAGGATCTCATTCAGAAATAGGACCTTATAACTCACCATGTCTTATTTTCTAATTTGAAAATGCCAGAGATTGAAATTGGATACTTCTATATGCAAAGATGCACTCTATCTTTAAGATATGGGCTTAAATTTAAAGTATTATGGATATTTGAAATATCGATACATGAATGATCAAAGAAAACGGGGGGATTCTACTCTTGACTTACTTAGAGGACCTTGTGGATGTTCACTCTCATAAATGTTCAGATTTTCTGATATGGCACTTTGAACCCATATTTCCAGAAATAGTATATATATTTCATGGTTTGGTTGTTTACTTGCAGACATTTCCCTGATTAGATGACATTATCAGTACTAGCGAGGGTGAGGTTTGCTCCCTGTTTCTACTGGCAGGGCAAGCTAATGCATATAGCACTAACAATTGAAATCAGAAACCAGGAAGAACTCCACAGTTCAATCTTGAGCTGCATATATTTCCTTTTATTGGTACATATTTCAGTTCTATTACACTCTGTTACATTTCACGTCGGGATTCTGCAGCCAAAATATGCTGACAAGTTGCTGAATAATAGTAAAGCGATTTTTTTTTAACCATTTTTCAACAAAAGAACAAATAAAATTAGAGGTTACTATCTTCTTTTATAGGTCAGGAAAAAACTGTTCCATTGAATGAATTTACCTAGGTTGTCTCTGCCCAGTTTCTGCTGCTGGCTCTTGAGAAATTGATTGTCAAATTATAGAGTCTTCCCTGAAGACAATACAGTTCGGCATAATGATTGTTCAAGTTTTGTTTTATCAGTGGCTCTTTTCATTCAGCCAATGATCAGGAAGATGCCAGCTTTTCAGCTCTGAAATATTATCACAGGTTCAATTCAGATTGCTTCTTCTTGCATAGGCTTATAGAGCTCAAACAACTTTTTCCCCCTAGCTCTGCTCCCATCCTTAATAAAGGCAAAATAAAAGTCCAATGATTTTTTTCCAGTAACCCCCAAGCATGTTTCCTCATTTAACATGCTCAGGATGAATCACTGATGTAAACTGTTTAACATTTGTCGGCTAAAATTTAGCAGTTTAATTATGGTTGATGACTTCTGGTGGCAGTTTTATTTGCAAAGACACTGTGCACAGTTTACAATCGGATTATTAAAATAAATAAATAATAGCCCTACCAACTGTATCTCGCTTTCCATTTATATAGTTTTGTAAAATGAGATGTCTTGTTAGCTTACCAGTGTAATTATAGAAGTGAGTCCCACAGATTTATCCAACTTTGTTCACTATTTGGTTTTCTTGCTTTTTCTGTTGGTGATTGCAGAGGTTCTGCTGTTTAAATTCTGCAGCAATACCAAGGATTCATCTCAATAAGTAAATATGTGCATGCGTACAGAGGATTCCCTTTTTGGAGTAAGCAGCATGATGCAAAAGACACAGGAAGCTTAAGAAACAATGAACAAATAAATTAAAGGTAGAAGATAAGAAAGAGGAAAAGAAAATTGAACTGAATTCAATTTATACCAATACCCATAACTATTTCGGCCCATAATTTTTTATCCATGCAATTATTGCTGCTTCCTTCACATCCAGACACCACTTCATGCATTGCCTTTTGCCCTTGAAACTTCTCATCTCTTTATTTTTCAGAATCTCATCAATTTCATTCAACCATGACTTTCTTAGTCTGCCCTTCCTCTTGACCCATTCTTTCTTCCTTTCTTCGCATAATTTGTTTTGCAGTTGGCTTGTCTTATGTTCTCTCTATCTGATCAAGCCACCTCAGGGTACTTCTTCATATTGGTCACTCACTTCTGTGTAACTTCATTCAGTACCTAGTCTTTCATGATGCAACCTCATCTCTTTTGTTACACACACATCTCAAGCATCCTGTTCAGGCTGCCTTCAGCTTTCATGGTTTTTCTGACATACCCAATTCTCACATTTTCACTTCCATATAACAAAGCAGGTATAAATAGTAGTTTAGGGTTGGGATTTGTTTTGTTTTCTTTAATTGATAAACACTCATTCCTGGAAGATACATATTACCTATTTCCTTTCTGAACCATTTTCAAATATTTTCCTCCATTTTTCATCTTTATTTGAGAACCATCGGGGTACTTAGTCAACAACATTATGTCATCTGTGAATAAAATATAGGCACATTCACTTTCCCAACCAACACATTCCTAAGTATTCTTCTTTGTTTATCCATCCATTTTTTAAAAAGGGGGAATTATGGATCCTTATCTTCCTTCCTTCCTCCTTATTGCTGAGTCTTTCCATATAAGCAAATGGCATTCCATTTATCCTCATACATACCATTCTTGGCACATTTGCCCACCATCTTTCAATTCTGTATTTGTGCAAAATTTGTCCATAATTTAAAAATAGATACTTTATCATACACCTCTTTCATATGCATATAGTTATCAATTACCTGTTTAAAGGAAGAATCTCCTATGAACCGAAACATCACTATTTCAAAACTAAAACGGGCGACAAGGAAAAGTTTGTGTGGGAAGAGAGGGCTAGAGGTGATGGGTTAACAAAGCCTTAGAACTATCACCAGGTTTGGTCTTAGCCATGGTGGATGACAATATTGGGAACTGTCATGCTAGCACCTCAGGAATACTTTAGAAAACAGGCATTTTCAGTTCTGTCTTGGATATTTCTAGTACTTTACTGGGAATTCATGAAACTGACTGAGTTATTGGAGGAAAAACACTTTATTGCAACTCTGTGCCTCTAGCCCATTTTGTTTTGCTTACAACTTCTAATGTGATTGCCAATTTCTTCATAAGTAAACTCAGTTGTTTTGGAAAACTGCATATTCCATATCTTTTAGACTTGAATCAGAGGTGGGTTCCTACCAGTTTGCACCTATTCGGTAGAACCGGTTTGTCAAATCTACCGAACCGGTTAGAGAAGGTTCCACTAGTGGACCCGGAAAGCAGGCCACACCTACAGAAGAGGTTCCAAATTTTTTTGAAACCCACCACTGGTCCTTGGATATGATTATTCTATACTATCATGCTCATATTTATAAAACTCAGTGCCTCTGTGAAAGGGAAGGATGACTACTGCGTTTGTGGTGAAATCAGAACATTGCATGTGTTGAAGTTGTTTTAACGCAAACCAAAGATGCCTTTTAAAAAACAAGTTTGCATCATATTCTTATGCATGCCAGTGCTGTGTGTGAGGTAATTTAAGATGGTTCTGACAAGTGTTGTCGGCATCTTCATATCCGGTCACATGTGCGGCAAGCCACTCCCATCCGGTCACATGGGCAGCAAGCCACTCCTACAAAGGAGGCCACACCCACAGAGTAGGTTCGAACAATTTTTGAAACCCACCACTGACTTGAATCTTCAAAACATTTTATGTAGCAGATCAGCACAAAGCAAAGAAACCAGAGAAGAATGCACCTCCTTTTTTTCTTCTTCCAATGTCTCACAGCTTCTCCTCCTGCCATTATAGTGTCCAAAGTAAAGGGAGGAATGGGAACCTATATGCATATTGGAGAGACTTGATGATGAAGAAGTCTCCTGAGAATGGGGAGAGTGTTTTCTAAGTCCTCAGATGGACCTTTTTTCATTTTGCAATGGAGATCCAAAATTATTTCCATAATAATCCACCAAACATCTTTAGAGATCACTTTACTGATCTCCAGTCCTTTCTTCAACTGAAACAAGGTAAAATATAAAGGAAAACGGTGGGAAACCTCTCTGTTCCTTATGGATGGCAATTGAAAACACATTTAGGACTTTGTAACATGAAATAGATGTGTACTGTCATTAGAAAAAACATCATAAACATAAATGCAAACATTATTCTTTTTGGTTCTATAATCTGTAATAAAGAATGATGATGATGGCAATATCCTGCATACCTGCTATACAAAGCTTCAGAAATCTTGTTTATAACTGGGTTAAAAGGGAAGAAGAGGCAAAAAAAGCATCAACATTTTCAAAGAATCTTTTCTATTTCAGCTGAACCTCAAAATTTCATTCCTTGTTGAATGAAATTAGAGTAACATTAGTAATATTTTTTTAAAAGATTACCACTCTCATATATTTAAAAAAATCTCTATTCTTCCATGCTGTGTGAGAATTGAATCAGAAATGGTCAGTTGTGATATAGTGCCCACAAACGGTATAATCCCTAATGAGGAAGCACAGAAAGTCACCAAAACATTCCTCAAACACATGGCCCCTCTGAGGGAACTGTTACTGGTTTTAGCTGAAATTGCTTTGTAGGTTCATTGCTACTTAAATGGAATAACCCACAGTTGTATGTTCCACTCAGCTCAGAGTGGATGGGGGATTTGTAAAGAGTCTAATTTGGCATTTTAGAATATATAAACTGGCAGGGAATGTACAGATTTTCTAGTCCTCTCCTATTCATTTCAAGAATCTACTAAATCATCCCTGAAAAGTGGCCCTCAAAACTCATTAGGAGATCTCTATGACTATTCTAAGCAGATTGATCCACATCTTTAACAGCTTTACTGATAGGAAATTACTGCTAACATTTATCGTAATTTTTCCCATTGTTCTATTTCTTGTTCTTGTTTTCAACAGAGAAAAAGTACAAACACTTTGCATATGATATATCTTCCCTATCTTCCCTCCCAACTCCTTTAACCATTCTTCATAAGGCAGGATTTCCAGAATCTTTATCATCCAGGTAGTTCTTTTCTAAATCTGTTCCAGCTTGTCCATGATCTCTTTAAAATATAGTGCATAGAACTAAATGCCACAGTATTCTTCATGCTATCTAATCAAGAAAGAATAAAAGAATAATTATCTCCTCTGCCAGAAATGCAGTGCTTCTCTTAATGCATCCCATGATTGTACTGACTTTTTAGTTGCTGCATCATATTGCTTGCTCATGTTCAGCTGGTGAGTTCACTAATACCACTACATCCTTCTCCAACAGAGAACCATCAAGCAACAACTTCCCAAAATTATACTTACGAATTTGTCTTTCCCTACTTAATTGCAGGACCCTTTTTCTTGCCACCATTGAACATTATTCTGTTGGATTTGGCCCAGGGGTGAAATTCCGCAGGTTTTGACAGGTTCTGCAGAACTGGTAGAGGAAATTTTGAGTAGCTCAGAGAACCAGCAAATACCACCTCTGGCTGGCCCCAGAGTGGGTGGAAATGGAGATTTTACAATATTTTTCCCCTGCCATGTCCCCCAGCCATGCTCACAGAACCAGTAGTAAAAAAAAATGAATTTCACTAATGATTTGTCCCAATGGTCAAAGCTCTTGAGTTTTCTGATTTTTTTAAATGTAGTTTATGATTGAAATCAGTTTGTGAGAGCTGTGAAGACAAAAGCTTGCCTAATTTTGCAAAATGCCTGACACAGTCCTTCTCTGAGATCTCCAAAAAGTGTTAAGAATCAAGGTTAATATGCTTGTCTTAGACTTTAAAGACATGAATTCATGTTCAGAAGGCAAACTGGTGGTGCTTGGTCCTTTCCCCACTCTGGCAGGAGGCACAGTTTCAAACAAAATACTGAGCTGTGGCCATCCACCATTTTTATTTTGTAACAGCTCCTCTGGGAACTATATGTTGCCCAAAGACATCCATGTAAATAAAACCATTAAAGCACGGATGGCCACTTTTTCTGTGGAAAATGTGCCAGAAAAAGACTCTGGAGAACTATTTATTGAATAAATTTCTCTGTGCTGTGAAATTGGGAAATTTGTGATATAGATATAAACATACTATACAAGAAATGTACCTTTGAATACCTCCCTGCAAAACTTCCCCAAATTTCCCCTCCCCCATTATCATAACTTTGAGTTTTTATTGCATACTTATGCAAGGAAACACTTTCTTGCTAATTTTCTCCTTCACCTGAAGGTCTTACAAGCCCAGAAGCACTGTAAGAAAAAGAAATCTGGCAACACTACAGAAATAACAAATGGTGCTTGATATCATTCACATTAATACAATCCCGAGGACAGAAGATAGTACACCAGGACCCTGGAGGCCCATTAGACAACCTGTGGCTTTCACTAAGATATTGATAACTTTCCCTTGAGATGTCTTCACATAGAAGATGGCTTGTACAAGGAGTCCCAAGGTGTATAAATATAAGATGAAAAATAGCTGTAATTTACTAGTTCCATTTTTAGATCTCGGGAGTATTGAGAGTCATAGATCATAGAGGCAGAAGCACCAAATACAACAGGTCTCAATAGCTTGGAAGCTTCCTTCCTTCCTTCCTTCCTTCCTTCCTTCCTTCCTTCCTTCCTTCCTTCCTCTCTTCCTTCCTTTCTTCCTTCCTCTCTTCCTTCCTTTCTTCCTTCCTCCCTTGCCTCCAGAAAGTAAAAATGGTGATAAAGAGAGATATTGATCTCTTTCATTGCAAATCTAGCAGAGGAAGAATAGCTTGAGCAACAGCTAACCAACACATGCATTTATTTATCTTAGTACTTTGAAAATTATCCCAGGCCCTAACATTTCAAGCTAAAATTAGAAGAATAGTTGAATTATACACAGATCATGGGGGTTTTATGCTAAGGGAACAACATCCCCAAACACAAAAAATAAGATTCATTTAATTTGTAGCACTTGCTTTTTTCCCCTCTTCAAGTATATTTGCAGTACCAAGAAGCAAAAGCATATAACACAAACAGAAAATGACATCATTGCAAGTTCATTAGCCACCCCCTCCTGTTAACAACACTCCCCCGCCCTTTATCCATTGCTGGAAGAACTCTCCAATTCTGCTAAATAAAGACAGGGAAGAAGATATTTGTAATTCAAAAAAGACCTAGCAAGGAACCAAAGTTTAGCCTAGCATACTCTAATCCCTTCTATTATCCTTTTAAAAGTTGAATTACTCACTATTGGAGGAATAATGAAAAAGCAGAAGAAGCATCATTTGATAGTCAACTATATTCCTTCACAATGTTTCAGTCACATTCAAAGGATGTTTATCCTACATTGTATGGCTAAAGTCTGTAAAAAAAAGAAAGTCCAGATGCCTCCTGAAAAAGCACCTTTGCGACAACCATGACCTGGATGACTGAGAATCTCTACAGACGTTTAGCCATACAATTTGGGATGAATGCCCTTTGAATGGTGGTGGAGTAAGAATGGATTTTCAGAGAAAAAAAATTGCAGGCTACAGGAACTAGGAGCACTACTCTAGTGACCTTGAGGTCACAGGTAAACCTCCAAGTGCTTCAATGACTCTCTAAAAGGATGCTAATGACCAGCTGTTTGCAATGAATATAAATCCTTCTATTCCCCACTGTCCTGTCAAAGCTGAAGAAGCTTCTTGGATAAGAAGCAGTGGTGGCTTCTGGATTCCATTCCAACTGGTATGGTTGGAATGGCCCCCAGTAAGCACACATGCGCGACGCAAGCACACATGCAGGCACAAGCACACATGCATGGCATGAGCATACACGTGTGGTGTGTGCATGCATTGTAGCTTCAAATGACGCTTCTGCAAGCCTCTGCAATGCTCCAGCTGCTCAGCGGAGCATCGCGCAGGCACTGTACATGCCTTGCATGTTCGCAGAAGCGCCGACAGCTTTAAAACATGGTAAGAAGCTCAGGCAGACAGGGAGCCCTCCGGAACACCGTACTGGAATGGTACTCGGTGCTCCGGGCAGGCTCCAGTACGCCCGTACCAGAGTGTACCACCTGCAACCCACCACTGATGAGAAGAGAAATTTCTGCAAAGAAAAAACAAAAAGTCCAATTACCTCCTGAAAAAACACCTTTGGGACAACCATGATCTGGATGACTGAGAATCTCTACAGACATTTGGTGGAATTGGATATATTTACTTTGGAGATGAGAAGTAACAGGAAGACAGGACGTTGTCTTTAAGGGTTTGAAGACTATGTCAGAATCAGAATAGAGCTAAAAGGGACCTTGGAGGTCTTCAGCCCCCTGCTCAAGCAAGAAATTCTGTACCATTACAGATGTAATGTTGTAGACATCAAGGCAGAATTGCTTTGAAAGATAGGATGGAAACAATGGTTTTAAATTACAGAGCTTTCAGTGAGATCTCAAGAAAAGTTTTTTAGCAATAATAACTAATCAACAGTGGAACAAACTGACTTTGTGGGTGATGGACATTGTCTTTACTTGAAGGTGTCTATCAGTTGAATATGCTGTAGTGATGAATTCTTGCACTATGCAGGGGGAGCTGGATTAGATGACTTGAAAAGTCCTTTCCAATCCTTTTATTTATGAAGGCATTATTTATTCCTTGAATCAGCAGTGACATTTGAATATGAGGCTTTGTAGAAATAAACTATTTTGAGTGTTGGCAGCACTATATACATTCAGTCTTCTTGAAAAGCAGGTCGTGTCTGCCACGTTGCAGTTTCAGAATTAGTCTCTAGAAAGAACAAGAAGCACAGCTAAGTGGGGAGTCAGGGAGCTGTTGAGAGGAATGGAGGCAGTTTGTTTACCAAAAGAAAATGAATATATTTGCTTTCCAATTTGCCTGAAAAGAAGAGAGAGAATAAAAATGGTAGTACTGACAGCATATAATTGTCACATTATTTTTCATTATTTTAAGCAGTTCAAAATCTTGGTTTGGAATTTTGCTGTAGAGAAAAAGAAAAACTTTCCAAAGCTGCCAGATTTCAATTGTAAGGTCTACACAATCACTAGATGGCAGCAAAGAGATAGCATTTGAGGGGGGGGGGAAATCAACTTCTTTGCTGCCATCTCATGGGAATAGATTTTTTAACATGCCACATCTTGCTTAATGAGATCTGTGAATTCATATTTTCACATGTTCTTTCACATATACCCAAGCCACTTAAGATGTGAACAAATTAAGTATCTGCGGACTAGCGAACAATGCCAGATGGGAGCAGTTATCCAGACAAAAACCTTTTATGTGTCTACCTTGGAATGCAGTGAGTTCATATAAGGATAATTTCCATGCAAAAAGAACCTCCATGAACTGTTGTAGAGTTGAATCTCAAAAGAAAAGGTGATTTTTTTTTTGTTAAACAAAGTCCCATATATGATACCTCCATTTTCAGAAGAACATCTCTGCAGTAGATATGGCACCAGATAATCCTCATCTCAAGACATGAAATGACCATGACAAGGACACTAACACCTCTCTCCCAATTTCAGAGCACATAGTTACTGCTCGAACAAATCTCTTGGATGACTACTGCCCTGTGTTGGTCTCTTGATGACCTGAGATAGGCCCATGGTTCTCATGATGACCATGGTCTCCTGAAACATCCCAGGCTCCATTCCAAGAGAAAGCAGATTAAAATCCCCCCAAGTCATAAATTTTGGGTACTCTACTGGCAACCCAGAGATGGAGTCAAGGAGTTCATGTAGGAATGTTGGTACACCTCAGCAGATACCATATCTGAAACCCAGGTAGGCATATCTAAGAAAGGGCTACCTTCCCCCCCCCACCAGGCCCAGCTAGGTCTCAATAAAGCCTGCTAGGTCAGTCCCCTTATCAATTGGGATTGGGATGCCTTCTTATGGAATTTAGAAGCAGCAGAATAACAATGAGAAGTGACTATTTAAAATTTTTGCAAATGTCTTCAATAACTGGCAAATAATTTTGATTTTGTCAATCTCTGAGAGTGTATTGGGGATCTCTAGGAGTTCTTGGATCACATTTTAGGGAACACTGTTCTCGATCACTGTAAAAAGATATAGTTAAACTCAGAGTCCTAACAAGATGCCATGAATTCATTCCCAAGTGATTTTTTAAAATTAATCTGAGATTTAACGATCAGTTAAAGCACCCCAACTTCCAGGTTTCTTGGGGAAGTCATAGCTATTAACATAGATTTGGCTCTGTTTATCTGTAAATGGTCTGAAGCAGCTGTAGAATTCCATGGGTTTTAAGAACAAAGAGCTTTGGCCTGAGCAGAGGACCTGAGATAGGGAGGAGGGGATAGTATTTCAATATCAATAGGTTTGCACTAAGAAAAATCATTATAACAACTCGAGACAATGGAAGGTTTTGTTGGAACAGATTAGCGGAAGCTGCATCCAACAGAATTGCCTTTGCTGTTCATAAAGAACATTGCCATTTGTCTTCATGTCCCCATTTTTCCTACTTGTTCAAGCACAAACATTTATTTTAAATATTAACATCAAAAAAAACCAGCAACACAAAGGCATATACTGTATAGTAATACAAATTGATGACAAAGTCCTGAATTTAGTAGATCATTAGTTCTTTTTAGCTTTTATTCTATTAGAATTTGTATGTATAGCTTTTGTTTTTATGAGATATAGATTTAGCGCAGCTTGCTAAGCAGAGCTGGTTTCAAAATAATGTTATCTAAATTAAGTAGGCCCCCACTGTGTATCACAATGGATGGTGCTCCATGATGTCGTCTGCTAAAATTATACAAAGCGCGTAGCAGATCTTTCATGTTTCAATAAAATAGACAGGGATCTCAATGTTGGATGTTCTTTTACATGCTTTACCCTTGTATCTTTAGTGCAGATGCATTAGGATGGATCATTTTTTCGGTAAAGGGGTCTTAAGAAAAGATTTGTCATACCTTTTATAAAAAGAATGAAAGAAGTCATTCTCCTTTTATGGTTAGGGAAATGAAGTAAATCAAATGAATGCATTTGGTTCTCAAGATTGACACTCCTGACTTTAAAAGCTTGATGAACTGATTGGGTGTACAGGTAGTGCTCAATTTACAACCGATCATTTAACAATGGTTCACAGTTACGACAGCCTTAGAAAAAGTGATTTGATGACATGCTCATCATTTGCAATCTTTCCAGATGGCTTCTGGCAAGCAGCATCATTGGGATCCTGCTAGATTTACTTAAAATTCATATGATTCACTTAACAACTACATATTTCACTTTACAACCATAGAAAGACCATGGTAAAAATGGTCATAAAATTGGATGTGTTCACGATGACTTGTTTTATGTCTTCACTGACATGATAGGAACCCTAATTATGGTTGTAAGTTGAGGACCACCTGTATATCTTTGGGAACAGCTTTCCCTAATTGCATACTTGCACTTCTGGGTTTTGTAACCCTGACATATCTAGAAAGCACAGGTTTGTAGAAGACTGATACTAAATTTCATTATGGTATTTGTCCTTGCATGTCTGTAACTTCTCTATTAAACCTGCACTTTCTACTTGTCTTCTCTCTTGCTCCCTGTTGCAAGCTATCATAGGTACCTTATGCACTTTCTTTATTTCCCAATCACACAGGCTTAACACTAACACCCCTCCCCCAATTTCAGAGCATGCTCTTGGTTGACTACTGCCCTGTGTTGGTCTCTTGATGACCTGAGATAGCCCCATGGTTCTCATGGTGGCCATGGTCTCCTGAAAGACCCCAGACTCCATTCCAAGAAAAAACAGATTGAAGTCCCCCAAGGTCATAAATCTCAGGAACTCTACTGGCAACCCAGAGATGGAGTCAAGGAGTTCAAGTAGGAATGTTGGTGCCTTCCTTCTAGAGCCCAACTTAATGAAGAGTCTCACATCTGGTGATCTATCATGAAATGCCTTTAAGATCTATAAGTGACTCTTGGATGAAAATTGCCACACCTCCACTCCTGTCCTGGCAGATGCAATGCCTCAACAGATACCATACCTGAAACCCAGGTGGGCATATCTAGGAAAGGGCCAAACCCACCCTTTAGGCCCAGCTAGGTCTCAATAACTCATGCCATCAATTACAAGCAGTTCCACTAACTGAAACCACAATACGAGTGACCACCAAATGCAGAGAAGAAACACTTTTATCTGACAATAGTGATCAACAATAACTCTAAGAGGCTACATAACAAAAAACAAAACATAACAAAAAATTACATTTACAGGCATGGGCTATTAATGACAAATAATTAAACTTAAATGAAACATATTTTTTATTTATTTATCTAGAATTATTTTATTTATTTATCTAGAAACTTGTACTACTTTCTGTTTTCAGATAATCCAACTACACAGCATATAAAGAGAGCTCCAGTTTTTCTCCTTCACATTTAGCTTCAGAATTCTTTTTACATTTTTAAAGATGGCTTCCCCCTAAGTGAAATATTCTTGATCTGGACTGGCATCCTATACCGTATGCAAATGTATGCAAATATTAAAACATTAGCTCTAATTACACATTAAAGTATTTTGTCTTTTGAAAATCAGGGATGGAATTTGAAATAGTTTCTCTGAGATCCAGAGTCTTGAGATTTTTGGTTTTATTTACTGTTAACTGAACCACAGCTGTCCTTGCAACTAGTGCTACATCATGGTTATGAAAATCAGCTGTAATTGCTTTAAATATATCCTTCCATAGATACAGCCAGACGAAGACAAAATTGTTTGAGTAAAACATATATTTACTTTATTTCTACACATTGCACTGGGAATATCAACACTCTGGTACAAATAAAAGTGCTTAATTGCAGCATTGACCCTGTTTCATTTGCTTGTTGACAGATGAGTTGATAATTTGCAATTGACATCTTTCCTGGGGATTTAATTATCTGCATTTTAACAGAATTGGAGGACTCAGTGCTGAGAAATCTGCGGAGTTATTCCACCTTAAGAACAGAACTGTCCAGTTCTTTTATGAAATCTGAACTTATTATGTGCATTTGCAAGCACAATTAAGCTCCGCAGGAAACTGATTAGATGCTGTCACACAGAACAAAGCATTCTGTGATCTAGTATTCTCATTCTTTTTGATAAATGCTGGCACTTTATCCAGATATCCTTGGGAAGTTAGTAGGTACAATGTGGGACTTTCCAAAGTTACAGTATTTGGTTAGTAGATGACAATTCAAATCAATGATTCAGCAAATGTTAACCCATGGCTGCCTGAAACTACACAGACTAATTATCCTCCAAACAAATTTTAACTACATTCTCCTTTCAAACATGCAGTTTTGTAGAGGAAACAGAGGTTCAAAGGAGCACTTTGATCAAATGTTTCTTTGAATCAACACACCAAAACAAAGTGGCAACCCCGGATCAAAGAGTTGCATCACATCGGTCATACTGGATGATGAAAGATCCCCTCCTTCTATTAAAGCATCCAATCAAAGTTAACTAACTTGCTTTGATTTGAAGCCCTGAAATGGAGTGACTCACATTTTCAGGTTAGTTGCTATGAAGTCCTTAATGCCTTAATGCCAATTTAATGTATTTCATTTCTAAAAATATTGCAAAAAAGCCCACCAACCAAAACAACAACAGCAACAACTGAATAGCAACAACCACCTGCATGGAGTAGTCCAGGCAGTCACCAGAAATCAAGACTAATTTGAAGGGACAACCACCCCCCCCCCCAAATAAAACAAATACATTATTAGAAGCATCTGTATCACGCGTGTCTGTAAGGGGGCAACGGGAGGCCCCCTTCACATATCTTCACATAAGAACTCTCACTTATCTGCCTCTATCAGATGTCAGAATATAAGTATACAAAGTGTTTGCATGATGACAGTACTGTATGAATCTCAGCATTTTGGAATTAATGTAGTTTGCTGCAGATGTGAGGATTTATGCAATGGCTTTCAATTTCTTAAAAATCAAAAAGGCAAACTGTTGCTATTAACTCTCTAGCACCGCATAACGGAGTGAGCTCCTGTTACTTGTCCCAGCTTCTGCCAACCTAGCAGTTTGAAAGCACATAAAAATGCAAGTAGAAAAATAGGGATCTCTTTGGTGCGAAGGTAACAGCGTTCAGAGTTTAGTCATGTCGGCCACATGACCATGGAGACGTCTTCAGACAGCGCTGGCTCTTTGGCTTTGAAATAGAGATGAGCACCGCCCCCTAGAGTCGGGAATGACTAGCACATATGTGTTAGGGGAACCTTTACCTTTACCTTTTAAAATAGCATTTCAAGGGTTTAAACAAGATACAGTTCAGCAGATAAAATGAATGGAAATTAATTTTCAAAGAGCATTGGAAAGCCAAAAGATGCTCCCAAATAAATGTCTTTATCAATAATAGAAGACAATGAGAGGAAGATAAGCTTCCCTTTGAAGGGAGATTTTTTTTTGAGTGGACAATTTTTCTTCTATCTGTACCAGCATCTTCCAGGAATGTGAAGAAAATCCTTTCTAGCAGACCCTAAGGAGAAGAAATAGTCATAAGAAACATAAGAAAACCTTTTACACTAGACCAGTGTATACTATTACTTCATATCACCTCTTACCTGGCAAATGACAGGTAACTGAAATTCAAATGGCATATACTGAATGTAGAAGCCTCATGCAGAGTGTATATATTTACGGTAAGTTGCTGGGAAAAGAAAGTTTCAATCAAAGCCTAAAAATGAAATGAGGTGGTCAACATAACTCACAAACCATTATCCCCAAATAGAATTGTTTTTAAATAGAATGGTTTCTGAAATGTACAAGAAATTGCTGCTAAAGGTACCTCATCAATATGCTTTGCTGGTTGATGCATCCATGTATTATATCAGTGCAGATCCCTAAGCAGCTTTCTACTCTGGTGCTCACCAAATATGCTGGATTTCAGCTGTCATTAGCCTCTACCAAATAGCCTGTGACAGTGATGTTCTTTACACATAAATGTGTCTATGCTGGGAAGGGATGATCCAGAGGAACAATGGCTTAGTATTCCTATCTCAAGTGGTCAAATAGGAAGATGGCATCTTGGGATAAAGCTTTTTTCCTCTATAGCTATTGTGTAATATTAGAGACATTGATTTAGCCTTGAGAACCATAGCTGGTACTATTGGTTCTTTTTATTCTGCTTTCTCTCCCCTTTTTGGAAGTGGAATGAACATCAATGAACATCTGTCTAGATTACAAGTATTACTTTATTTCTTGATCAAATGTCAATGTTAATTGCTTTCAAATGTTAGCACTTTTGACATTTCAGGAATGGTGGCAAGCAATATGGGCAGTGGTTTGGGATGTTGAAAGCTAATCTGACATCTCAACTCTTATTTACTTTGGAATACACTATAGTCACTAATTACTAGTACCCCTTTAGGTCAAATCAACTTTTTAATATCATTTAATTTACCAAAGAATCCACAGTTAAAGGCATATCAAGTTGTCAGTGGATTATTGTTCTTCAGATTCCTACTTGTTAACATTTTGTAATGCATTACATTGAGCTACGTAATAAGCTACACTGTTGTTTAAGGAAACCTATGACTTGTTTATTAATTTATGAGGAACCAAATTCTCTTTAGACTAAGTTTGATCTGGTGGTTAAAGCACAGGATGAGGAATTGGAAAACTTACTCCTACCTCAGCTAGATGTCTTTCAGTTGTCAGTGTCTCTCAACCATAGGAAGAAGAAAAGGTCAAATCACTTCTGAAAATGTTGCTTAGAAAACTCCATGGACTTGTCCACAGAGTTGCCAAGACTTAAGACTAACTTGAAGGGGAAAAAAACCCAGAACAGCCCAAAGTTTTCTGTGGTACATTCCTAGGAACAGTATTGTTCTTTAACTATACGGCATTGTAGCTTTGTTCATTTTGTTTAAAAGCAGATATGCCACCATAGATTAGACTAGACTAGACTAGATTGGATTAGATGATAATTATCTTCTTTGATGCTAGACAAAATAAAAAAAGGCAAAGATTAGAGGGATATATTTTAGCTTGAGTTCTAGTTTCAGAGAAGAAAAGAGCATGCCTATGCTTTTCTGGATCAATGAAGCTGAGAACAAAAGATGACCCTGTGGACCTCAAATGATCAGCATGTACAAGTGTTAAGGAGGAGGTTTTCCCCTTTGGGAAAAAAGTTTGATTTAGAGAAAGGTTTACTGACATTTAAACCCTTTTAAAATTTGATCTGGGAGAAGAAAAGGATCACACATGAATCCCTATTTAGAATGAGGGTAACAAGTATTGAACTATCAGGGAGAAAACCCTTATCACATCATCAGAAACTCTTATTTGAATAAAAACTGGCATAATCCATTGCTTTGGCTCTTGCTTTTGGCGTAAAAAATAAGTACCAGCTGAAGCCCAACAACAAGAAAAACCCCAAAGATTTCTGCTTTGATTTTAGCTTGCACACTGAGCTTTAATTAACTTCATCATTCCTTCTATTAAATTCATATTCATTTAAGACGTCTGGTTTGCCTTATTTCTTTTGTTCAAAGGAGTTGATCACCTGGGGTCTTTTTGCAGAAAATTTCAGTGGAGGCAGAGATTATCTGGACATTCTCATTATAGACACCCTGTTATTTGCAAAATGTTACTTCTAAAAAGCAAAACATGTGATCTCACCTTAAAGGGCAACAGGCAGATATAGTACTTTATAAAGAAAGGGAGGAATTCCCTCTAAGCAATATATAAATGTTATCCTGCCTCTTGTTCAAATAAATCCACATTAATTTACTTCACAGCAGTCCTGAATTCAGATGATGCATATTTTGTTCATCAAAAGGAGAGGAACATTCTCAGATCCTTCATAGTTGCTATACCACAGCTTTTCTACAAATCCTAAGCTTCTCTTAATGTCTTCCCCAGCCATATTGTGCTGATTTTAGCTCCCCAAATTCCCTATCAAGTATGGGCATTGGGAAGAATGTTGGGGGCTGAAGTTTACATATTCAGAAGGTTCCCTCCCTCCCCCCCTCTCTCTCTACACACACACACACACACACACACACACACACACACACACACACACCTTCAAGTCAATAAATTGGAAAAGGCAGTTTTACTAAAACAACTTATGGTCTGTGCATGTATCTTTAATGCTAACAAACAACATTTGTTCAGTCCAGGTTTTTGGAAACGACTTAATAGTAGAAAAAATGCCAACTCCAGTCTAAACATCTGGATAACTGTGCAACTAGCCATAATATCAAATTAACTTGTATTTTTCCGAATACACTGAATATTATATTACATTATAATAGTGTTATATAACCCTGTTACAGGAGTGATTTGGGGCTTCAAAGCAACTGGAAAACCAGGTTAGATTTAGATTGAAAAAAGATAGGCTTTGGAAGTTTTTTGAAAATGCTTTGCAATAACACTTTAATTTAATAAATTCCAATTTAGCAGTCTTTTGGTGCAATGGACAAAGGTTCAATGAAAAGTAGCCATGGTGAATTTCACATTTTTTATCTCATTTTATAATATCTATAGTGATTTACATGATTTGTATGAGAACATCAATTGAAATAATCATGTACTTTTATATTTAATGGATAAATGGGACTAGCTTACCCCCACCACAATTTATCCTGTACAGTGAGTTTTTACTGTATTACATTATTGTATTTACTGTATTACATTATTGTATTTACTCCATAGAAAGATGGGGCTTAGCTTAAGAAAATCCTCCTTCCCCCAAAAATGGAAGAATAGCCAGATACATTCATGTGCTTCATTTACTGTCTTGTCAGCAGATTTAAGATGACCTTTGATTTCAAAGGCAAATTCATTTAAGAAACAAACCCACTAATCTTCATTTTTGGGAAATGCGGTATATCAGGGTCAAGTAATCTTGTTTTAGTGGTAAAAAGGAAATTATTTCTAATTGCCCTCTGAGAGGGTATGGTAGTAATGTAGGGACATCATAAGAAGGGGCAACACCAAACTTTCATTATCCTTTTGTCCTTTGTGATGGGGCTTAAATGAAACAGGAACAGTAGGTCTTATGAATTTTTAGCTTGTTAAAAAAGAATAGTTCCAAATGGTACAACTTAAAAAAAATATGGAAGAGAGATGTATGTAATTTTTCCACTACATTTTAGTGGAGGTCTACATAGGTTCCAGGGGACTGCCATAATCATTTTTTCTTCTCTATAGTCTGGCCTAGAAAGTTTTCTGTAATTTTAAATTAGACTGCTATGGCAGTACAGATAGAGCAAAGATAAATATGCAGAAATGTCACCAGGAACTTCTTGCATTATTTTAATCTAACTACGCTAAAGACAGAAATGAGCATTTCCTATGCTCTGTTCACCCAATTACCTTGAATTGTTCTTAAAACAAAAATCTACCAGGTAGAAAGACAGAGGCTATATCGAGGTTGGAAAGGACATAATGGCCTTTCACAATAATCCTCACTCCCCAGAAAAAATCCATCTTTCATCCAGCCCTTTGTTCCCTGTTTTGCAAATTATCCAATCCTGCAGCCTTAGAAAGCTGCATCCCAACATTTCTTTTATGTTGTGAATGTCAGAAAAAAGCCAGTTTTGACAGCACTTATCCAGGCATTTAATTGCTTCTTGTAAAGCTGGGTATGAAAGCGTATTTCCCCCTCCTTCTCATAATGCGTTTTTATGTGACTGTTTTAAAGCAATAATGTGAAATAAAGGGACTTATCAGTTTCCTGCATTAGATGTCCTATGGCCAGTGGTTTACTTGACACATCAATCAAAGAAATTTATAGCTCAGACTCAAGTTTATTTCTGTTGCCACTTACTACAGAAAAAGGTACCAAACTTACAATGAAAGGAGGATATTGCATTTCAGATGGAAGGATATATATTTAAATTGGAGGCCTCAAATGTGCTCTTGTATGGCACAGTTCCAAGCAGTCATCAAACAATGGTTCATTGCTCCTAGCTGTGCATTCTAAAAATTTTTTAAAAAAGCTTTCTGTTTAAATACATTGCTTAGTCCTTTCTTCCATCTGGCCTTCTTGTTCGAGCTCAAATGTAATCCCTTACTCTATTAACCTGTCCATCCTCACAGCTGTCCCAACATAAATAACTGATGTAGAGACCTAAAAACAAACAAACCCCAAAGATGCTCCTAATTCCCAAGATTAAGCAAATGTTACTGCAGCAGAAGACGAGCCCTTTTATTACACTGTATATTTACCCACACAAGCACCAAATGTTAGATGGCTTCTTCTTCTTTTTTTCCCCCTTCCTATCCCTGAGGCTGCCTTTTCTAATCAAGTGGTGCCCATCAGATTGATGAGTGGCATCCCTCTGCCTATGGAGGTCAGTTGGAGTTATGCATTTAGCATTTCCCTCTCCGGCGCTGGCCTGATTTGATTTACCATGACACCCAGCTCTGCTCATCATACCTGCAGCACTTCATGTCAGTAATGTCATATCCCAAAGCAAATACAGACACAGGGGTTAATTGAATTACAAAGACAAGTGGCCTCTCCCCCCCCCCTCACTTTCTTTCTTATTGGTGCAGGCGATACCAGTAATGATCAGCATATAGAGGCAAGGCTAGACTGCTGTAGAATCCGGCAGTTAAAAAGAAAAAAAATATGAAAAAGCAAAATAGGAATATGAAAGAGAACAGTTTGCTGTAAGAGTGCATGAGGTGGACATTTTGGTTTAATTATTTCACTTTTGTAATTGATATAGGTTTTTCAATTGTTAGTCTTTCCTGATAAAAACCTGACAGCAATGTATAGGCGCCAGTGTTTCTCAACCTTGGCAACTTGAAGAATGCATTCGCTGGCTGGGGAATTCTGGGAGTTGAAGTCTGGACATCTTCAAATTGCCAAGGTTGAGAAACACTGGTATAGGCACATTTGTGGTTGTCTATATCAGGACATATAGAGGGCATAATGGCTCAATGGTCACAGAAAGCTGACAGCCCGAGTCCTGATCACTGTGCAATGGGGTGAGCTCCCTTTCCTGCTCCTGCTCACCTAGCAGTTCAAAATCATGCAAATGCGAGTAGATTAATAGGGACCTCTTAGGTAAGGTAAGAGCATTTGACAAGTCTTTCTGGTATAGTGATACTGGCCACATGACCATGGAAATGTTTTCAGACAATGCTGACTCTCTTGGCCAAGAGATGGAGATGAAAACCACACTCTAGAGTTGGACACTTTACCTTAAAGAAGAAATAAATATTTCTAAGGGACATTCTACTTGTGTTTCATATTGTTTTCATATTGTTTTCAAAACAACTAATCCCTCTGTATTTCTTCTTCCAAGGTCATGTTTACTAATCCAGTGTGTTGGCTGTCCCCTCATTATCATCACATTGTTCTTTCATATGAATTCAGGAAAATATATGTACTTCAAGTACTACATTGGAAACTACTCCTGGTTAGACCTGAGAAATTTATAGCTATGCTTTCTGTTCTTCACTGCTGCTCATACATTAAATGAAAATACCCTATGGGGAAGTGGAGAGGGAATATGGATTTTTTTTTCAGTGTCATAAATTAAACTTTGTAAGGATTAGGCCTTACAGAAAGGCCTTGCACCAATGTTTTCCCATTCTCTAAAGGGGAAATGGAGAGCTTCAGACTTTGACTAATGCATCTTAAGAGGAAGCATGATTTAAGATTCAAGATTCTTGCTTGTCCTGCCATCAATATATGAATCTAGTGTGGTAGTCAAAACCTGATGATTAGATACTATTGCAAAAAAGCCACTTAACTGAGATGTTGCAAGGAATGAATTAGTGCAACATACACTGATCATTAACTGGTCTGCCACAGAGTTTAATACCAATAATTCATAATAACCTGGCTTTTTATTCCAAGTGTGACATAATTCCTAGAGGGCTAAATCATGAGATCTGCAGCCCACAGGAAGTGATATTAGTGATGAAATATAGTAAGAAAGTTGATTCCAAGGGAGGAGACAGTGCATTCCAGAGGAGTAAGAGGCAACTTGATATATTATGTGTGAGAGAAAGGGTAAAGGCAGCCTAACACTAATAGTTCCCTGAATATACTGTAGATGCACATAGTAGAATGCTCAGTCTGACAAGATTTTGTCTGTAAGTGTGAAACAAAGAAGAACTCAACTTGGAAGATTCATCATGTGTCATTCTTGATTTTGGACTTGACATATTTTGTTCTATATGCTCAGATGAAACAGCCATGTAACATAATCCAAATAACATAGTTCTGTTTTTTGAAACTTTAATTATTGGAAATATAGGAATCCCCACAAGAGTAAGGGAAAATTCCAGCAGGGAATCCTGTGGAAAGCTCTGAATTTCAGGCATATCCCTGTATCATTAGACCCAAATGACCCCATTTGTATATATATCATACTAAGTCATAATGAGGTTTGACTGATTGTGGCTTAATATGTTCCAAAAATCTGGCTATTGAGAATAATTAAACATGATTTATGGATTAATATGAATCTAAATCCAGGTAACTGTGGATTACTCAAGAAACCATGCATAAAAAAACCCAAGGGTGAGAGCAAGAATGGGCTGCCAGTGGGCCTCAAGAGGCCATCAGCTGCCATAATGTAACTCCATGGTCCACTTTGTATTTATAATATTTTAAAGATTCCATCCAAAACTTGGGCTGTAAAGCTCAGCCAAAATAAACACGTTTATTTTAAGCATCCCAAATAGATGGAGTAAAAGATCTCAGATCTGCTCTTGATTTCTGATGAGGAGTTAGTCAACCTTCTCCAGTGAGAACACTTTGCCAGCTGGTGCTGAGTAGTGACTATGAGTCCCAAATGCCATGTTTCTTCTTGAAAGAAACTGTCAATATGTCATTGGCAGCCAGCTCCAATTGCACTTGGAGTCCCACAGGAAACTCACTTCTTGCAAATGACAGTGAAGTGATGCATCCAGAAAGCCTTCTCAAAGGAATACAGGGAGACAGGGGAGGATAACAGGGCTATACAGCATGTTAATTTTTTTCTGCAGACATTGCTTGCTATCCTGTATTTTTCAACCACATCAAGAGTGCAAGGGAACAGTAGGAAAGGTGACCCTTATTAGTGTATAGCAAATAAAAGACACCTGAAAGGCCTCGGCAATCTGCTAAGCCGGTATTGTCAACCACAACAACTTTAAGGCATGTGGACTTCAACTCCCAGAAATCCCCAGAAGGCATCTGCTTAGGGATTTCTGGGAGTTGAAGTCCTCATCCCTTAAAGTTGTTGAGATTGAGAAACACTGTGGGATAATTTCTGGCTTGTAGCAAAATTGTGTTCTCTTTCTTTTGCTAAAATTATTTCCACCAAGTGGAAGAATGGCTTTTAATGGTATTGTTAATACTATTATAATCATTTCTGAAAGGGTGAAGAATATAGTCATGATCTTTACCTAGGAAAATACTTTGGGCATGTGACAAAAAATGCCATAGTTGCTATCTTGTACAGGTCCATCTGCCTTCTGCAAAGTCATCCTGCTCCAATGTGGCTTCCCCATGAACAAGGTCAAATGGAACTCCCCTCCAGATGGCAACTCCTAATAGTTTGTTTTGGTACAGACAGGTGGCAATTAGAGATAATTAGCATAAGTTTCATTTTATTGCACATTTTATGTCACTAGAGCTTTGCTTCTTGATTAAGGGTTCTAGGATTTTTTAAACTGAAAGGTTCCAAAGCCTCTAAACTGTTTGAAGCTTCCTTGTTTACTAACTGTATCACAGCTTGTGATATTATTCATTTGTGAAAGAGATAGAAGCTGTCCATTGTGATACATGCTAGGCAGAACAAACTCACCAGAGAGGTTAAGCAGGTTCTTGCCCTGAAATGTTTTTACTGTCAATTAAAAATATACCTATTTTGACTAGCTTTTAGGATGGGAATGGTACTGATCTTCTCAATTGATGGGGACATGTTCCAGTGTGGCCAAAATTGGACAAAGGAGGAGAAAAAAAGATGGCTGGAGAATGAAGTTATGCGAGTTACAGTATGTGTAGAGCAATTAGTGATTTCTAGTTGAGAAAGGAGAAGAAAGTTCCACAGATGGGATCTCTGAAAGAAAGGAAAGGAAGATCCAGAGATAGCTCTTAGATGTTCAGTCAAGATGGGAAAGATGCAGCTGTCTACAGACCATCTTCCCACAACACTGAAGATGGGAAGACGAGAGATGTTGGAGCCCAATTCTCTAGTTAAGGACAGGGCAGAAGATCCTGCCAAAGGTTCTTGCCCAAGAGAGAAACACTAGGTATTCAGCTGAATAGATCCAGGAAAAAGTCAGGTTGTATTGAACATAGGACAATAAATTCAATGTAGAAACAGGGGAAGGAAACAGAGTGAAGGGTGAGGAAGCAGAAGAGCTAGAGGACCATAGTTTCTGGGAAGGAGGTCTAGGAAGAAATCTGCCATAGATGAATGTTGGGTTTGTGTTGTTGTAAATATTTAAATGGTTAACTATTTGAAGTATAGTTTGAACTATACTTCAAATAGTTTTTAAAAAAGTTTTCACTATCTTTAGTCAGAAAAAAAATCCCTGGTTAATGCTCTATTTGCGGTCCAGCATATCAGACACTAAATGTGTGTTTAAGTTAATGGAAGGCAGATTTAATTCAAACATCTGACAAGATTTCCTACTGATAATAGACAATAGAACCAGTAAGATAGGCAGATGCTGATTTCTTCCAAACTAGATGTACTTTTTTAGTTCATGAACCTTTCACTCTCTTTCTCATTGATAGTTGCAACGTTTAATAGGAATAGATGTGCATCTAGTATGAGATTTTTTAAAAATGTAACTAGACTAGGGCCAAGTGTTCTATAAATCAAAAATGTTCCCCAAGTCAGAAATATCTCCAACTATAGTACTTTTGGAGCTATTAATTAAAAATTTATATCTATATCATTTTTTCCATCTTAATATTTCTTTATGAATGAAACAAATAATTAGGAAGATGGGGATTAAAAATATGAAATATAAATGGGAATGATTTAATGGGAAGAAAAAGGAATATGGCAATTAGAGGACATTGACCAGTTAATGTTCCATGGATGAGGCACAATGATTGTTCAGTAAAATACTGTATAGTATAATACTGTACTCTGCACGTCTTGCAAAAATAAGACATTAGAATGCAAACAAAAACTTATGAATCAATTGCACCAATTATCTTTTAAAATAAATGAGCTAAAACATCAAACACTTGCTGAAGAAAAATGCTTTTCTTTTGAGGGGAAGGACAGCAAAAATGAAAGTAATCTGGCTTCTCATGGTAGGAAGTTCCAGAATCTGAGAGTGATAAGCACAGTTCATTGCATATTAATGAAATAGATTTTTGTTTTTCAAACTTGGCACCTTTAAAATAATATGGATTTCAACTCCTAGAATTACCCAGCTAGCATGCAATTGCCAATTGGTCATGGTGGTTGGAAATTCTGGGAATTGATGTTCACATATCTAGCTGCTAAGTTTGAAAAACACTGAAATAAATTGATCAAATGCTCTAGCTTGAGCTTCATTGGCAAATAGAAAAAAGAGACCTTTGAGCTACGCATTGGGATTACTTAAAGTGCATCAATGATCCTCTTGTTAGTAGAGATGATGTTTATTACCCTAGAAGCCTTTTCCAGAATGGTCTATGCCACACTTTCATTCAGCTGTTAATCAGCTAAAGGAAGTATAGATTAAGACAGCTTCATTAACAGTGATGAATGTTAAATATATATTGTTTAACATCTTCTCTCTAATAGTCTAATATCTTAGGGTGGCAACAAGGCATGGGAAAGAAGAAAAATAAACATGTGAGACCTGCAAGGAAGATGGTTTTCAAGAGGTGCTTGGAGGGTAAGATGAGAGATGTTTATTTTGTTGATCGTTGTGCCTTCAGTTTCCAGCATTTGCATTTCCTACATAATTAATATTGGGAACATGTGTGTGATTTTTTTTCATAGTAGTAGTAACATTACTAGTGGAGATTTGAGCAAGAGAAGACAAAATTAAATCCTCAACAATTCACCAGTTTTTCTTACAGCCCTTAACACCTGTGGCTTTCCCCATTTAATGCCTATCTGTTTAGCTGCCTATCCATTCTATTTTTCCATCCTATCTATCCATCCAATCTAAATCTAATCTATCCCATCCCTATCTATCTATCTATCTATCTATCTATCTATCTATCTATCTATCTATCTATCTATCTATCTATCTATCTATCTATCTATCATCTATATCTATCTATCCTATGTATATTACATTTCCAATCTTTTTTCCTGCCATTCCTAAAGAATGCTAGGGATGACATACATGATTATTATATTTTATCTTACCAATAACTTTCTAAATAGTCTGGTGGGATGAAGACAGGAACAAATAATTTAGTAAACCTGTTCATTTGCCAAAGTTGCTTTACCATGAATAAACAATTAGGTGCTCCTTTGCTATCAGAAATGACAACAGCAAATGACTTTGCCAGCAAATTACAGAAATTCCTTCTGAAATTCCTTCTGTTACTATTCTTTTTAAACCATGCAATCCAGAATCCATGGTTTGTTTCCATTAAGCAAGCCATAAATTGGAAGTCAAGAATAATCCATAGTTTCTACTATGGACAATAAGCCAGACAATTCACACACTCCATTTGATCAACATACACTTCCATGCTTCTTAATTTTGGTAAGGCAAGGTTTCTCAAAATTTCATTCATTATGATGAATATAAACTGCATATTCTATTGCAACTGCACAGATATTGAATGCATATGGAGAATAGTCTTAACATCAGCAAACTACTAGGACCAAAGCAGGCTTCATTTGGACTTTCCAACCCAGCCCACTATTCCTTTCAAATACAAGAGAAATGTAAGAATCTATAATACTGTAGGCACTCTGCTCAGTGACACAGATTTGATAAAACATGCAACACCAAGTGCTTCAACAAGAACAGAATACCCACAAGAGCATTTCATCACCTGAGTTGTAAATTACAGTGCTGCTGGAGAAGGAGAAATTCATTTTTAAAAGGTATTGTAATCTGTTGGGCCGTGCAGTCACATATTTTTAAAATGGCAAACACAAATAGGTAACACTAGCATAAACTTGAAAAGGCATGTATGGAAGGAATTCAGATTCAATAAGAATAAGAAGGTATTTATGACTAAATGTTGGAGGAAGGAGTTGTAGCTAACTGGTGGATCCCAGATTAAATCTCTGATTTCTTCAGTTCTGTATCAGACAGCCTAGGATGATATATTAAAATTAAAGGTAAAGGTTTCCCTCGCACATATGTGATAGTCATTCCTGACTCTAGGGGGCGGTGCTCATCTTCGTTTCAAAGCTGAAGAGGCAGCACTGTCCGAAGATGTTTCCGTGGTCATGTGGCCGGTATGACTAAATGCCAAAAGCACACGGAACGCTGTTACCTTCCCACCAAAGGTGGTTCCTATTTTTTCTACTTGCATTTTTACATGCTTTCGAACTGCTAGGTTGGCAGAAGCTGGGACAAGTAACAGGAGCTCACTCCGTTGTGCGGTGCTAGGAATTTGAACCACCAACCTGACAACCTTTCTGCGTCCCTATTAACTAATATTAACAAATCCAATTTAAAAGAAATGGGCCCAGATATTGTCATCTAGCAATATCTAAAGTTGCAAGGTCAGTATTGTCTTAATTACCCTGATCAATAATTATCAGATATTCCTAGGTTAGAAAGGTTTTTTAGAGTCTTATAGCAGACTCCTTTAAATAAAGGGAAGATGGCCTGTTCTCTCCCTCAACACCCTAGGTTCCTTTCATTAATGGCCATCTTATTCTGCTGTTTTAAGAAGATATAATATTCAGAAGTCACAGTTCTTTCTTTAGATTCTCTGATCACTTTCTTAAGAATCCCAGATGATAAGAATCTAAAATAACAAGTGGTTGCTATGGTAAAGTCACTGTTACTTGCCAGAAGTACTTGCCTACCGTAGTTGTGAACAAAATTCACAAATAACAAAATAGGCTCTAATCTATGTTTGAACCAACGTATCTCAAAAGATGGGATATAGCAAAATTTAAGTCCTGTCTTTGAATCAAAGCTTCAGACCAAACTCTTCCTAGTTTTCAAATAACTCAAGAAAGAAAGAAAAAAATATCAAAATATTATAATGGATGGTGATTTGTTAACTAAAAGGCATCATTTTTTTTAACAACCTCATCCAAAAATGGTAGAAGGCCATGTTGCATGTTGATATATGTTCTCTGAGAACATTCCTTTTGTCCAGATGCTGATTTGGAAAACTAGCAATTTACTGGCAAGCTTGTTTAGAAAGCAAGGGAAAGAATGTTCTCTCCTGTCCCATTCCCCCCCCCCCCCAATTATACTGGAATAAGTAAAGAACAACAGTGCATCATGTCATTATATTGCCATGCTTTGACTGGTGCTATCATCAAACAGTTCATAAATTCTTGCAATAAAAAAGAACTAAACTGTCAACATAGAGAACACTAAAATTCTAAGTGTCTCTCTCAGTTTCCTTGCAATTAGGAGCTGCTAAATGGTTACAACCAATTCTGCTCACTTATTCTCACTCTTTCCTTAATAGCCTGATTTACATCAATTGCAGAAGAAAAGAAACTCAGTTAATTGAGCCCCCACTTTCTCAGCGGCACCTTGTATCCACAGAAGAGCAAACATATGCTTATGGGATTTATCTCACATTACCCAATATTATGATTTTGGGAAAAATAAGCTCGAGGGTAAAGAGAAAGTTTACTCCTGCACACACATAAAAAGGATGCTCTATTTCATTGCAGAGAACTCTTCTAGGAAGGGACACTTTCATCACCAACCAGTTTTGGTCTTTCCAAAGCTCCGTGTTTGGGGGAAGAATAGAATAGAATAGAATAGAATAGAATAGAATTCTTTATTGACCAAGTGTAATTGGACACATAAGGAATTTGTCTTTGGTGCATATGCTCTCAGTGTACATAAAAAGACAAGATACATTCATCAAGAATCATAAGGTACAGCACTTAATGATAGTCATAGGGTACAAATAAGCAATCAGGAAACAATCAATATAAATATAAATCATAAGGATACAAGCAACAAAGTTACAGTCCTGCAGTTATAAGTGGGAGGAGATGGGCGATAGGAACAATGAGAAGACTAATAGTAATAATAATGCAGCCTTAGTGAATGGTTTGACAGTGGTGAGGGAATTATTTGTTTAGCAGAGTGATGGTGTTTGGGAAAAAAGGGTTCTTGTGTCTAGTTGTCTTGGTGTGCAGTGCTCTATAGTGTTGTTTTGAGGGTAGGAGTTGAAACAATTTATGTCCAGGATGCGAGGGGGGGGGTGTCTATAAATATTTTCACGACCCTCTTTTTGACTCATGCACAGGTCCTCAATGGAAGGCAGGTTGGAGGCAGAACCTCCACACATTATCTGTCTAAAATTTCCCTTATGCTGATATTCTATGTAATTTTCATGGGCCAAGCAAGGGTGAATAAGAGTACAGCTCTGCAACAAAAATGCATTTAATCCCAAACACACTCTCAAAATAATAATAATCCCAAACACACATGCCAAATACATTTCCTATTGAATTTAGCTTTTTTACTATGCATGGGATTACATTATGGATTTTAGTAATACAGTCAGTAGTTTCAGCAAATTTTCCAGTTAGTGAATGTTTCTAGTATTCATCAGTGATAATTTACAGTACTTATGGGAGTGCAAGGTTATCCATGGTTTCAGTGATGCTGATTTCTTAATTCTTAACAGTGATAAGGTTACCACAAGAGTTTAATGGAGCATGCCTACTGCCGAAGAATAAATAGCAGCCAAGCCGCATAGAACAAGAATATTTTTTTAACTTCAGCTCATTCTTATATTGTTAATAAAGCTAGAAACATCTGATAAAAGTGAGCCTTGTATTTTAAGGGGTGGGGGAAAGGGATTGTAAGGCATAGTTTGCAGATTGATTAAAAGCATCTTGTAGGACCTCTTCTGAAATCAGAGTAGCTTTCCCAGTTATAGTTGTGAAGTGCAATCCATCATTGATAATGGAACTGGTCTTGAGGGACTAGGTACACTTAAAAAAAAACTAGATGCCTAGGGAGAAAAATGCAAATAATAGCCAAGAAGGACCTGCATTTAACATGTAATGTTTCCTCAAGATTTTATTCATAAGCCAACAAAGAATCAAACAGGTTTAAGGCTATTGATTTAAATAGATTTTAAGAGGTTTATTATTGTATCCCCTTTTGGCCATTCCTATAACTCAGTATGCACACAAATAACAATAAACTGGAAGTGAGCAGGCAGAGAAGAGAGAACTTTCATAAATAGAAGAGAGTTTTTGGAAAAAAAAGTTCATTGTAAGGCAAGCCTCATCTAATACAAGGCTCAGTATACTCGACTTATATTTTTAACCAAAGATAAAAATGGAACGGCTGTACTCTGGTTTACCAATGTATTTTAGATTCAAGTTTAAGTATTTGCATGTTCTTTGTAGTCATAGAACTATAACTAGCCTATGTAATAGTTTGTTACAGTGAAAAGAGGAAGCCAGCAAATATTATTCGGCGACTTCAGCTTGTCCAGAATGCAGCCGCGCGAGCGATCGTGGGTGCGCCTCGGTTCACCCACGTAACACCTATCCTCCGCGAGCTGCACTGGCTGCCTGTTGATCTCCGGGTACGCTTCAAGGTGCTAGTCGTCACCTACAAAGCCCTTCATGGTATTGGATCTGGGTACTTGAGAGACCGCCTACTGCCAATTACCTCCACTAGACCAATTAGATCCCACAGACTAGGCCTCCTCCGAATTCCATCAGCCGGCCAGTGTCGACTGGCGACTACCTGGAGGAGGGCCTTCTCTGTGGCTGCTCCAACCCTTTGGAACGAACTCCCCATGGAGATTCGTACCCTCACCACCCTCCAGGCCTTCCGCATAGCCCTTAAAACCTAGCTGCTCTGACAGGCCTGGGGCTAAAGACTCGCTGCCCCACTTCGAATGGTATGATTGTTGTGTTTTTTTTTTTTAATTATGTATGGATTTTATGTTTTTTGTAACTTTGTTTGTCTTTCCCCTCCCTCTGAGTTGTGAGCCGCCCTGAGTCCCTTTCAGGGAAAAGGGCGGCATACAAATAAATTAAAATAATAAATAATAAATAATAATAATATATTGACATCTTACACATAGGTCCATCTGCTGGCATTTGCATCTCCAACAATTTCTGTCCCCATGGCATTCAGTGAAACTCCTAATTTATATAATGAAGCAGCCCTTTTCAGAAAGTTTGCTTTCTTGGAGCCTGTTGCTCTAGCAAATATCTAATGATGATAACACTAGATTTATTTGAATGTTATATATATATTTCTGGTCATTGTTTGCTTCCTATAAAATTGCATGTTCCTCCTAAAAGAGTGCAATAAATATCTCCTGTTGTAAACATGTCATATTTTAATATGATCAGGCTGTGGAGAGAAGGAATAGATTATTTTGAACAAGTTGAATCAGACACCATTATAGAAATAGATGCAGACCTTAATGTTGATTTGCTAATGGCTGAAACAATGGAATTTTAAAAATATCAAAATACTGCATATTGATGGCCAGCCTAATATGGCAATGCATATTTTAAGAGTGATTGGGAATAAATTGCTGCTTTAAGAAACCTCAGTTATTTAGTATGGCACCTTTTCCAGGTGATTAAATGCCTGCAAAAAAAAAATCAAGCTAGGTTTGAAAAATTACTCTTACATTATTTCTGAAGCATGCTAAGTCTTACTACCTAATTCAATGGGGAAATTTCTGGATTCCAAGTTCTATAAACTAAACTAAAGTAACAAAAAATAAATGATGGGAATTGTAATTCAAGAACAACATAATATATAAGTTCTTTAAATTTGCTTTTAGAGTTTCATATACAACTCTTTCTAAGTCTTGATGAAGGTGCCAGACCTGGAATCCTATATACAACAGCATGTGCTCAACTTCAAAAAAAGTAAAAAAAATGTATTAATGCTTCACTGTTCATGATATTGAATCAATCAGATTTATAGCCATCTTTCTCCTGGTAAAATTAGCTTGTAATAGTAATGAGGGTTTAAAATGCATATGGTGTGTGCAACGGTCTTTCAAGGTACATTGTGCAGCAGTAGGAAACAACAGCCAATTACTTAATAGCCGGCCATTGACACCCCAATCAACCAATAAGAAGCCACATACAACCAGCCATCATATAAATACTATGCATAGAATAGCCCAAAGCACACATTCTGGTAGAAATTCCCTGAGGATGGGCTCTAACACGAGTCTGAAAGCTCAGAATACTAAACCTCTGGTCCCAGTGACCAACCCAGATTGGATACTGTAGCTTGCAATAGTTTATAATATAAGACAAATCATCTGATCCATCTCCTCGGCTAATATAGCATTTCCAAAGAACTGAAGAGTGTAATTGGTGGTAACATTACATTTTCAAAGATTTTTGTGCCATCCCCATTTATGCTTCAGATCCTTGCAAGGATTTGGAACTCATAATGTCTCAAGGGTAGTTCTTAGAATATATTCTACCATTCTAAGGGTACAACCTACAGTTATTTCTTGGAATATGTTCAATTCACGTTTGTAAGATGGTGCACTGTAAACAACGTCATTAGCAAAAATAAGAAGTATAATTTCCAAGTCAAAGTTACTCAGATTCATTTAGATATGTGAATTTTACAATTGTGGCATTAAATCACCTTGCTGACAGTTAGAATGAGCTCACTGCACAGAATAAAATAAAATTATTTTAAATGTTTTCCTATTATCCTTTTCTTTTTTGTAAGGTAAGCATTCTTTGTGAAAGTGGAAATAGAAAGTAGGAGGAGAAAAAACTATGTATGTAGTACACACAAACACATACTGAAACAATATTATGTTTTCTGGCAAGAAAGCACCAGGTATGTCACTCTATGGAATTAAAAAAATATTGTCAGAAAAAAGTAAAGTTGATGTTAATATTTTATTCCTTTTGACCATTTTTCCCCCTGGGAACAGTGCTGCCATTGTATGAGCATTTGAGGAGGGAAGAAATAGTTGAGAACCCAGCCATCTCAGAAATTCCTCTTGATAACTGGAGAGAATTATCTCTCTGTCAGGATCCAGAACAATTCTGTTCCTGGGCAACATAAATAATCAGGTGAGAATACAGATAAATGTATTGAAACCACGGCAATCTCTTTTTCCTCTAGAAAATGAAAAGAAATGAAACTTGTTTCAGGAAAGGATGGTTTGTGTGAAAAATAAATATCAGGATGGCTGTGCTTAACTCTTTTTCTGATACCAATTTCACCTTTGTATCCAGCCTAGATGCATGAAAACTCATCTGTCATTTACAATGAGCAGGACAATATGAATCTGAGATTTTAAAAACTGAATGCAAGAATGAGTAAAATGAATGAATTTGTCCATCTAAAACGTTGAGCATTACACTATTAAAAGTCTGATTTGAAACGTGGGCATATAGCCAGATTTGTGGTGGTCTGACAAATCATCTTTCTTTTTCTCATAGACTGCTCAACTTGAAGAAGTATATCATGATATTTTTTATGATGGTAAAAGTTATATATATTCAATGTATTTTGGTTCAGCTGGGAGGTACTTTAATGTGGTGCATTTTTCAAGAAGCGCTATCAATTGTAATTTGGGGAGGATAAATCCATGTGGCCATTCATGAGCCAACCTCTTCTCCTTTCCCCATGCTCCAATATTCCATATCTCAATACCAGAGGTGGTATTCAGCTGGTTTGGACCTGTTCTGGTGTACAGATAGCAGAAATTTTGAGTAGTTCGGAGAACCAGCAAATACCACCTCTGGCTGGCTCTGCCCTCTCGCCCTTGCCATTCCCTGTCCTATGTTCCTTTGTTTTTTAACTCAGATGATTCATGTGGCAGAGTGGATTGCCGCACCCCAGGTGAGCTAAAAAAACAGCTCAGCTCACCAGTGTTGACACCTAGGGCGGTCTTTGAGTGCTGTGTGCACGTGCTAAGCGCTTTTTCATAGAACTGATAGGAAAAGATTTGGAATGCCACCACTGCTCTCAACTACTAGTGTACTTGAGCTTTATTTTTTTCTAAGCCAGTTTTCCCCATCCAATTGTCTTCTGGATACATTGGATTACTGTTCCAAAATTTCTCATCCAACAAGTGAACAGGGAATTATGAAGGTACCCCAGGCTTGTAGGCCATCTATATAAGAAGTCTGCCTGTAATCCAGATCAGGCTTAAGTAACACAAGTCTGCTGAAAGCTTTAATTTTCCAGCACTTTCACTGCATGGAAGTCAAACATGGTCTGTTTCACTGCTGAAGTAAGGAGCATTCAAATCATGCAATTATAGAGTTGGAAGGGACTATTTGAACTACTGAATTCAACCTGTTGCTGAAAGCAGGAATCAAAGCATTACAGACAGATTGTTATTTAATTTCTGCTTGAAGATCTTCAGTGAAGTAGAGCCCAGTGCCTTTGTGAGTAATTTATTCCACTATCAAACAGCTCTTACTGTTCAGAAGGGCTTTTGTGGATTTTTTGGTGTAACGTTTAAGCAGAACCTGCCAGCCTTCATAGATTGATTATTCTGTGTTTTGCTCTCTGGAATAAGAGAGGTCTTGATCTTTCTGTGTGTGATGTCCTTTCAGTTATTTGAAGAATACTACCTTACCTCAGCACAGTATTTTCTCTCTCTCAAGGCTAACCATACCTTCTTCAAGCTGTCTTCACATGACTTTATTTCTAATTCCCTGGTAATCTTTGTTCGTCTCATATGAACCAGTTTCAATTTCTTTGCACCCTTTTAAAACAATGATATACAGAACTTGGAATGGATTTGACCAAAAGAATACTGGAATAATTACTTCTCATACCTTGGAAATTATGCTTCTGTAGATACATCTTAAAATTACATTTGCCTTCTTTGTGTTATAACCCACTGCTGGCCTATATTCTGTTGGTAAATAATGACTATTCTAAGATAGTCCTTCTTAATTGTGGGTCTTCTGGATTGGGCAGCTGGTTTATGCATAAGACCTTCTGAATTATTTGTAGCTTGTCTGAGTTTGTTTAAACAAAATTAGTATTGTAACGTGGCTAGCTGAGCATTTGCCTTTGCAAAAAAGGGGGATAACTGCTCTCTGTTCCAGAAATTAAAATTATTAAAGATAGCTGCTTATGGTTATGAATATTAAGTATATATATTGTATTTCCCGAAAAATAATCACCTCTGTTGTTGCCTGTGGCCCACGCAGATCAATGGGATTGCCTGCCTTCCTCCTGTGCCTCTGTTCTGTTTGCTGCCAGTATTGTCATTAAAGATGAGCGTCCTGTGGCCGGCCCCCTGTTCTGACCCACAATCTCTCAGCTTCCCTGTAGCTTGCATGGTGTATCCAGATTGTGTGCCTCCCCACACCTCTGCCTCCACCTGCTGCTTGGACAGGTAATCAACTCATCTGTGCTGTGTAGACTGCGGCTGCTGCCAGACACCATTGATGCTCACTGCCTCCTGTGGTGTCCACACCCACCCTCCTTCACTACAGCTTATTTTTTGGGGTAGGAGCACACTTAAAATCAGGCTAGGGATTATTTTTGGGTAGGGCTTATTTTGGGGAAACATGGCACTATTGATAGCTTTTGACTATTCTATCTAAATCTAATGATTATAAGAAATATTTATTATATATGTATTGGTTTAATTTTAATTTAGCACTACCCAACGCTAACCTCTGACCTGATCATAATATGAAATAAAATACAGTAAGATGATAAAAATAAGTCAAAAAAACAAACTAGATTTAATAAAATAGCAACTTGGGCAACTCCCATTAAAAGATATATAAGATATGCCAAATGCAAAAAAACGGGGTTAGGGACACAATACTCCAGGCCTGGGAGAACAGCCTGTTCTTTAAAGCCTTCCAAAACACTATTAAGGTGAGAATTGTGCAAATTAATCTTACAAAGCTATCCTAATCTTTGTCCCAAAGGTGCTTTTTCAAAAGGAACCTGGCCTTTCTTTGTTTTTCCTTGAAGATGCTTTGCTTCTCATCCAGGAAGCTTCTTCAGTTCAGACCTGAAGAAGCTTCTTGGATGAGAAATGAAACATCTTCAAGCAAAAACAAAAGAGCCATGGTGGCACAGTGGTTAGAATGTAGCACTGCAGGTTACTTCTGCTGACTGCTGGCTCCCTGCAATTTGGAAGTTCAAATCTCATTAGGCTCAAGTTGACTCAGTCTTCATCCTCTGAAGTCGGTAAAACAAAGACCTAGATTGTTGGGGGCAATATGCTGACTCTGTAAACCACTTAGGGCTATAAAACACTGTGAAGTGGCATATAAGTCTAAAAGTTATTGCTATTGTTATCTTCAAGCAAAAATAAAGAAAGCCCAGTTGCCTTTTGCAAAAGCACCTTTGGGACAACCATGACCTGGATGACTGAGAGACTTCATAGACTCTAATCTATACATTTGGTTCTATTTTTCTAAATGAATCTTTGTACCTATTTCACTTAAATTTCATTCTGCTAGGATTTACCCAGTTTTCCAACTTGTCAGGAATAGCTGTATCTTATAGGAAAGAGGTGAAGGCTCTGGTGGACTGCTGCAATAAAAGTAACCTGGTTCTAAATATTAATAAAACAAAGGAGATCATTGTAGATTTTAGAAAGAGCCAGCCTAGTCATACACCACTCAGTATCAAGGATGCAGCTGTAGAGGTGGTCAACAATATTAATCATCTGGTGCATATAACTATCAATATGAATTGGTGTCTCAACACACACGATCCTTAGTGAAGTGTGCAAACCAGCATCTGCATTTTTTGCATCAGATGAGGAGAGCACATATTTCACCTTCTGCCCTGGCCACTTTTTACAGAGGTACAGTTTTAACAAACTGCATCACTATTTGGTCTGCTGGCAGCAGTGCCTCTGATAGAAAGTCCATACAGAGAGTTGTAAGGACAACCAAGAAGATTATAGGAAGCTCACTTCCTGATATTCAGGACACTGCTTATAAGTGCTATTTGCTTAGAGCTCAAAGATTGTTAGAGACACCCCCCCCACACACACACCTTATGGTACACGTGCCCAAAGTGGTATGCGGAGCCATGTTGCCTGGCACGTGCGGCATCACCAATTCCTCTTCTGGGTTTCTGGTGCACATGCACATGCAATGATCAGCTGGCCTTCATGCATGTGGCAGTGCTGGAAAATGGAAAAGCTGGTCTTCGGTTTTCCAGTGTGAGCATGTGTGCTGGCAACTGACTGTGACACGCGCATGCGCACCAATAACCAGAAGACTAGCTGGCTGGTTTGCATGTGTGCATGAAACTGGACGTTCATTTTTTGGCATTTTTTGGGTAGCTCCTCTCCCAGGTTGTGGCCCCAAAGAGCACGCGCAAGTTGCTCCCTTCTGGGAGGAGGTTTTGAAGTATTTCTAGAAGAACAACCTGATTCTGGAGTAGCTTTGTTTTCTATGCCATCCATCTGGTAAACTCACAAGATATTTTTTTTTTGCCATGTAGATGTATATTGGAGGTGGTGACTCTTTGAGAGCTATATGCAGTGAAATTTCACTTTAATGCATGCTGATTAGTGTACATTTAAAGTGACAATAAAATTGTTTTAAGTCTATTCTAATCTTATAAGAAATTATTTAGTCCACTCAGTTTAATAACATCTGCAAATTTGATAACCATTATCTACATCTCTTCAGAATCTCTTAATTAAAATATTGAAAACTAAAAAGCCAAGACTAATTTTTGTGGCACTCCATTCCAGTTTGATCAGGAACAGTGCTAAATACTCTTTGAATACAATTTTGAACCAGCTATAGATCTACTTAATTGCTTAGTGTCCAAACCACATTTAAAAAGCTTACTAATTAACATGTCATGGGGTGCTAATCAAATGCTTCATAGAAAATGAGTATATTGCATTTAGTGTGATTTATTAAAGAAGTTGCCAAATCAATATAGGAGACAAGATTAGTCTAGCTAGGTTTGCTCTTGAGAAAGCCATAGCTTCTTCTGGAAAGTATCACATTGTTTTTAATGGATTTAAAGACACATCTTAAGAATCTTCCTGGACACTGAAGTCTTTGTAGTTTGCTGAATCTTCATGTTTCCTCAGATTTGAAGATAGAGGCAATAGTTGTCCTCCTTCAAGATCATGTGAAGTGTTAATACCACTTTATAATGCCTTGGTAAGGCCACACTTGGAATATTGCATCCAGTTTTGGTTGTCACAATATAAAAATGAAGTTGAGACTCTAGAAAGTGTGCAGAGAAGAGCAACAAAGATGATTAGGGGACTAGAGGCTAAAAGATAAAAAGAATGATTGTTGGGATTGGGTATGTTTATTTTGATGAAAAGAAGGCCTATGATGGCAATGTTCCTATTCCTCAGGGCTGCCACAAAGAAGAGGAGGTCAAGCCATTCTCCAAAGCACTTGAGGCCAGGACAAGACGCAATGGATAGAAACTAATCAAGGAGAGAAGCAACCTACAACTAAAGAGAAATTTCTTGGCAGTTAGAACAATTAATCAGTGGAAGAATTTGCCTCCAGAAGTTGTAAGTGCTCCAAACACTGGAAAATTTAAGAAGAGATTGGATAACCATTTCTCTACCTAGAAATGGACTAGAAGACCTCCAAGGCCCCTTCCAACTCTGTTATTCTATAATTCTATAATTTTGTCATCTCATATCTTGCCACTTCTTCAGTATTTATCAAAAACAATATATGAGTTTGGCCAGACCATGAGTTATTTTCTTCAACATTTTAAGATAGAAATCATGCAGTCCATGACTTTGTTTCTAAACTTCAATGTTGAAGTCCCTGTTTTTTTTTATTCTTTTGGATTCTAACTCATCTTAAATATTTTTCCTCATTAGCTTTTCCTGTTGTGGTATCTTATATATTGCTGCTGCAGATTTATGTTAAAATATTTTCTTATTCTTATTTAATTACATTCAATTTTAATTTCACTTAAAATCAAGAATTTTAGCATTATATAATCACTTTCTCCAATATTCTTGCTACTTCCACTCTTTTAGTTTTCTATGGTTCAAAATCAAGTGAAGGATAACTGATCCCCTTAGACATTCTTCTAGGAAACGTTTTCAACAAGGCAAATCAAGAACACAACATTTTGGGCCACAACATTTTGAATCATTATGATTGGCAGAGTTTGTCTCCTAAGATACCAGAATAATTAATCATTTGCATTGAATTACACTAGACTACCAAAACACACTATTTTTTAAAATATATTATATACTGTATGTATAACATACTTGGAATAATGTAATTGTGTTTTATGGTTTGGCCAGAATGAATTATGCAAAAATAAATGTTTGGATTTTTACAGATACTATGAAAACCCAAATTGTATGGATATCAAAATTAAATTTAGTGTTGCATTCAAAGCTTAAAATATTCTTCTTGAAACCATGACCCAAACCATTTTTAGTTATCTGAGAAAGTGGAATTCTCTTGTGCAATTCCGTTTTTTAGTTTTTGCTGTACAACAACCCAAAGATTAAATCAATTTTGTACCTCCTCTGCAGTTCACACTTCAGATAGCTATTCTCACATATATTTCAGTATCTTGCATTATCACTTTTAAGCTCTTTTGTATCTCCTCTAAATCTGTTAAAACATTTAATTTCCCATTGGACTGCATATTTAATTGTACCCAGCTTGAACTGAGTACCCTTTTAAGCAGCTTTCTTTAGAAAAAAAGGGATTTATTATATTTAAATATTCACATGCCATTTATGCTGCTTGAGTGTGTCTGTGTCTGACTATAATTGCTATGTCATTTTCAATGTAAAACTATCACAGGTAATTTGTCTACAACCACTTTTATAAGTCAGTCAGTTGGCAGTAGCATAATCATCAGTAGTCTTCTTTTCAATGTAACCTGTAACATGTTGGCTTTGTAATCTGGTTGGGGAACTATCACATAATGTTGGAGGATTGCCTTAGGCTGATCATCAGCTGAGTGTCATGTGCACTGACTTCCAAATGCAAGAACAAGAGCCAAAGAGCATCAATGAACCAGAGATTCCCAGTCACGAGTGTCCAGATTTTGGACTACAAACCCTATCATTCCCTGCCAGCAATTTCAGTAGACAGACAAGGTTGTTGTAGTCCCACAATATCTTGAACCAAATATTGGGAAGCACAGCAAGAGCTAGCAGAAATCTCATCCCCCTTTATTTGTCCAAGAAGATTATTATGTAATTATGATTATTGTGCATTTCAAGCTGAAATAGAAGAATTAACTTTTTGCATTAATTATTTAGGCCACTGCATTTCTCTCATTAAGTTTAATTTGGCATCTGAATTATTTTTGCACCATATAAATAAATCACACTGCATATAAGTTCTGGTAAATCACATATTTTACTGAAAGTCAGGCTGAATTAAATCTCTAAAATATAGTATTCAATAACTGCCTGCTTTTCATATAAAAGAAGTCCACATATAAATAAAAATACTTTCTACATTTGTTCAGGGTGTGATTCATGACAATGTCACATTTTCTCTGAGGACTAAATATCAAAGCTGTATTACATAATTTTAAATCTAAAGTCTGCCAAATACTTGGAAATAAATACAGTGCTGAAAAATGTTATATAAATAGACCCAATTAATCTCATAAAAGAAAACATCACCAGCCTAGATCTACTACCAGAATAGTGGTGAGATATCAGGCAAAAGACTGTCTATTCCAGGATTCCATTTCTCCCACTGACCCCAAAGTTTATCCAGGAAACTCAGAGACACAATACCAAGTTAATATCCCTTCTCTTACTTTGCTTCTTAGTATTATTTAGTATAATATTGCTTCTGAACACACTGATCCTAAAATGACATCACCCTGAAACATTAGCAATGGCACTTAAACTTATATACTGCTTCACAATGCTTTACAGCCCTCTCTAAGCGATTTACAAAGTCATCATATAGCCCCCAACAATTTGGGTCCTCATTTTACCACCTTCGGAAGGATGGAAGGCTGAATCAACCTTGAGCTGGTGAGAATAGAACTCTCAAACTGCAGGCAGCTGATGGTCAACAGAAGTAGCCTCCAGTACTGCATTCTAACCACTGTGCCACCACGCTCATTACCTACATTAATCACCTTTCCTGTGCTCCAATAAACCCGCCATCCTGGGCACAATGTTTGGGAAGCCAGGCTCTGCCTATCACAAGCCAGGACAAAGGGTGAGTGATGGAGGAGTAACACCTACTTAAAAAACCTTTGTCCAGCTGGCCCGGCTGGTAGCACCTATAAGGGCCCCTTTCCAGGGTTACAGGAGAAGACTGCTAACAGTTTTGAAGACGGAAGAGGACCTTATACCCCAATGGCAGATAAAGTGGCAAAACCATCTTCTAGGAGAAGGGAAACTCTGATTACAAACCTCCATTGCCTTGTGGCTATATCCACTACTGGAAAAGGCTTCAGGAGACAACCTCAAGGCAAAATCTGGACCCAGAGTCCCGGAACAGTTCATGACTGTATACAACCATATCCTGATAACTCCTGTGACGCAGCTGGAATCAATCGTATCAGCTCTGCTGTTCCATTGGACTATTTCCGCAACATGGAGATGGGGGGATCTGCTGCTTGGACAACAGTCTATCCTCCATATTAATCTACCCAGGCCTCATGCTCTGAAGAGGACACTCCAGCTTTCCCACTTTCCAGAGCACGATATCATAGTCTTTTGAGACTGAAAGATGCCAATGCAATGCCATGTGCTCCAATAGACAGCCACCTGACTTTGTAGACCTTTGCCCCAAAGACTGCTAAGATCAGATCAGTTGAACTGGGACCTCTTGCTGATAAAATCTGTGCTGATACAGATTTGCCCACTCTCTTTGAAACCTACTAAAAAAAATCATGCACCTCATTCTTGGGATGGTTTTAACATAAAGGTTATTATTTGGACTGTTTTATAGATCTTGGTCTGTATTCAAAAGAAAAAGGATTTCTTCATAAATTTCTCCCCAATTTTTGTTTATGCCAAATCTAGAGGCAAATAAAATTTATGAAGGATCCATTTGAAAACTTATGCAAAATCTTAGGGCATAGCAATGTGTAGAAAGGGTGCTTTTGGGCATGCAGTTACATCATTAGTGATTTATGTACTGAAAATTAAGGAGAAGGCTTTTGATTCTACATCCAGTCCTGGATTAATCATTTAACAAAATAAACACCTGCTTAGGATAATGGCAGGTGAGGGAGGGGAGAAATGGGGAGGGGAGAGGGGAGTACAACAGAAGGTTTTTTAAAAAATTATCATACCCATAACTCATTAATTATCACAACTGATGTTAGTCATTTCTTTTTGTAATTTTCCTTCTGCTCCATGTCTGACTTTAACCTGCATTGTTAAAGGAACATTTTCTTTGGCATGGTGAGTGTCTAAAGCTTAAAAAATTGATCCTAAACTAAACTATATTTGCTTCTACCTCAGTTTTACTTCTGTCAAGGGATACTGTTGATGGGCTAAATTTAGGACACTAACTGGCATCAATCCTGTCCCATCTGCATTTCTCCTTCTGCTCATTTGGCTCTGGCCAACTTTCAAGGGGCCAGTTTTGTGCTACTTCAGGCTTCTCCACACCAAAAGGTTTATCAAAGGAATGGAAGGCCCAAAGCAGTGCGAATTCGCTCTCCTGAAGCCTTTCGTATATTTGCAAAAGCTTTTGGCATGGAGAAGACAAGCCTTCGGGGGGGGGGGGTGCGATCTCGTGCTCCTTCAGACTCATTCATTCTCTCTATATGACCAAGATTCCGCATATTCATGTAGCTTCACTCCATTCATTCCATTGTTACCTCCTTTTTTTGGTCAAATACAGGTAGTCTTCAACTTAGGACCACAATTGAGCCCAGAATTTATGTTGCTCAATCAGAAATTTGTTAAGTGAGTTTTGTCACATTTTACAACTTTTCTTGTCACATTTCTTATGTGAATCACTGCAGTTGTTAAATTAGTAACACGGCAATTAAGTAAATCTGGCTTCCACATTGACTTTGCTTGTGGGAAGGTCACTAGAACACAGCAAACATCATAAATATGAACCAGTTGTCAAGCATCTGAATGTAAATGATGTGACCATAGAGATGCTGCTACGGTCATAAGTGTGAAAAATGGTCATAAGTCACTTTTTTCAGTGCCATCATAACTTCGAACAATCACTAAATGAACTGTTGTAAGTTGAAATACTTTGGCCACCTAATGAGAATGAAGGACTCATTAGAGAAGAGCTTAATGCTGGGAAGGATTGAAGGCAAAAGAAGAAGGGGATGACAGAGAATGAGGAGGCTGGATGGAGTCATTGAAACAGTCGGCATGAGTTTAAATGGACTCCGGGAGATGATAAAGGACAGGAAGGCCTGGAGGAACTTTGTCCATGGGGTTGTGATGGGTCAGATATAACTTCATGACTAGCAACAACAACAAAAGTTGAGGATGACCTGTATAACTATCTTGGTCACAGAATTGTCATTGTGGGGAAAATAGGCAGAGGAAAGAATATTAGGTATGTACATTGCCTTGAATTATTAATAAAATATAATAAAGGGATTAAAAAATCTAATATATAAATACAAGTACTTTATTAAGTATCATTATATTAAACAGTTAAGGGTACAACACTTATTTCTTGCTCTGTGTTGAACCTGTTGTTCAGCAATCCCTATATTCCCATGTGTGATTTTCTTCCGTCACATGCAAATCTCTTATTATAGTCATTAGCCAACCTCCAACTTTCTATCTGAATCATAGATAGAGAATTGAAAAAAGAATGCTAGTTTTAATTGGTTAAATTTCTCTGTAACTGTATCAGTGTACAACCATAGTATTCCCTTGCAACTGTATTCTTCTGAGAGTTCTCTTAATTATGGAATCTGATAAATGGGCCAATATGCTTTCAAAAATTTAAATCCAATATAATGTATGCCCTTGGCAGACGTTGTAGGTTCAAAGATGAGCAATGCTGTTCCTTGACTTTTCCCTCCCTCCACATTAAAGTAGAGGATCATTTTATTAGAATAACAATCAAAGTTCCCTTATATCTAAACTGCAATATTGCATTTGAAAGAATGCAATATTGCAGTTGTTACAGTGTCTTCATACTTCAAATGACACTCGGGCTTCACTTTCTGTCCTTTTGTACTCTTATCATTTATAAAAAATATTTCTCTATTTTGGGTTTTCAGCTAGTGTAGAACAATGTTGATCAAAGATCAAACTATCTTTGATCAACATTTTATATAAAACCTATATCATTTTAGGGACTCTTTTTCTTAGAGTACCTTGGAGGCATAATATGACAGCTTTTGAAAATAAAATAATTGTTGGAATCCCTCCAGTTGTTATTTTGGCTTGAATTTTCCTCCCCATTTCATGACATAGTTGGCAGGAGAGAAAGCTTTGGAACTGAGATGGGGCTGTTTAAAATTAAACTATGCTCTGATTGGGGAAGAGGCTTGGAGTGACTTTGCTTGTGTGTTTGGGTGTTTTGTTTGAAAAGGAGCTCTAGTATTAAATGTTACAAGTTCAGCAAATGAAGTGCTACTTCTGCACTTGTCAATGAGCTATGTGTATTTTGTGGACTTTGAAATTTGAGTCTAGATTCGTGGACTGCAGCTATCTTTATTAAAGCTACTGGTTGGTACAGAAATATGCATATAAAATTTCTCCTTGGTCATTGGAGATGAAAGTTAAACTGCAGAATATTGGACAGGGGTGAAAAGATTTACACTTGCCTTGCTTTGTTAGACTTGCAATGAACAAGTCTAACTTCCTTGCATTGGTTTCCCACCACTCCCAGTAAGTTTCAGGAGGCAATGGGCAGCAATTTGTCCCCCTCCCCAGCAGTCTTCCAATAGTCAGATAGACATTCAGTCTCTATATATACTGATTAAAGAAGGGATAAAGTCACTCTATACGCCAACCATATTCTTATTTTAGCATTCTCCCAGTTGTACTAGCTACACTTGCAACCTTATCATTTCTCATTGTTCTCATACAATATTCACTTCCTTTTTGTTTCAATACTAACATTTATAACACTTGTTTCAAGCCCACTCTCCCACATATCACTGTCATTCTCAGACAACCATCTAACATGCTCTTTCCAGCGCTACTGCACCTCATTTTCATCCCATCACCTTTAATTTAAATCCTGTCCACTCTGCTGCTTAGCCCTTACTTAGCACTCCAAAGCATTTTTTTGTTTCCATCAAAACTGCCTTTTAATTTGAGTACAGCTTTTTTTCCTGTATATTCATTATATGGTATCTTTCATATGCAACTGCCATTCTCTCATGCATGTTTTTCCTCATCCACGGTGCCTTTTGCTTCATTATTCCACCAAGCATTCTTTTTCATACATTTAATTAACATAATTTCAAACACTTGCATGATGTTCTGTAACTTTTTTCATTCTATTACCGTCTTTCCGTATGCTCAATTCCCAATTCACCTTGTTAAAATGACAAAAATAATTTATACTCTAATGCTTTTTCATACTAAGCTCATACTTTGTCTTCCTGCAACTATTCTAATTGTCAGGGTTCCAAGTAATACCTGCAACAAAGGAAAACTCCAAGGTTTGAGTTTCCTCAAAGTTCCATTTTATTAGAGATGTCATATGGGCACATCTGGGAAAACTCGGATCTGAAAGTTTCCAGGTTTTCCCCACCCAAGTGAAAATTCAAGTCCCTGCCCAGCACCCACGTGTCCATCAAATGATCAAATCAGGTATCATCCAAGCCAGGAGTTACCTCCCAGTCATCCCACCACAGCTACCTTGACTTTCTGAGAAAGAATGTTATTATGGCTACATATCACCCACACTCTGTATAATTTCCCACTCCCAATTTCCCACAGTAGAAAACGTGGCAGGCCTGAAATCCAAAAAGGTAAAACATGGCTTCCAGATCTCACACTAATTTCAGAATTTCCAAAAAGACTGCCATTCATAAACATTTCAAACTGTTTTCCAGGTAAATCATTTCCATCAAACATTTTCCTCCTCTTTTCTACACTTGGAAAACAACTCCTATGCACAAATTCTTCCAAGATGTGGTGAAACATGCTATATGTTATGCTATAACTATATGCTATGTTTCACATGCTATATAATGACATAAGTACATTTTATCAATTCATTTCATAAAGAAAGTGCCTAGCTCAAAAGGAGCAAAAACAGAAAATATAAATCCCGAACAGGTTCATGATTTTGAACTGGTGAGGAAACAGAGATACTTATCATTTTGAAAGGTCTTGGATTTCTTTCAGAACTAATAAAAGGGTCAAGTACTGGAAAGAATAGATAAAATAGAATATACTAAACCCAAGAACTATTATGGGGAACAGACTGATATAAATGAGTTATAGATGCAATCAAACTACAGATTGGACAATGTGGAAAGAACAAAGTGGGTAGAATATGTGCCAATTGGAAGAAAAGATTGATTATCATCCATAAGATTGATGACTTACATGTACAACTAATGAAGGCAGTGTGCTTTCAAAATGAGCTCTACCTCCACTTCAGCTTCAGGATTAAAAAAAAACCCACGTTTTTTCCTCTTAACACCCTATTTTTGCCTTGTAAACAGTAAGAATGGCTAGGTAGGTATGAGGTATGAATGATTAACTTGTGTTGAATACACTGCAATAAAGTAATTAACAATTAATCAATCATGTTCCTGACTTACTAATAAAACTCTCACTGTGAAATGCTCGGATCCCCATAGTTCTGTAATATATATAGAATCTGTACTTTTCTTCTATTTCTATGGTGGGCCCTAATGTTTACAAATATGGCGACATGAATATTTTGATAAACCTATCACCACAAGGTTGGAAATGGAGGTAGAAATGAAGCTTCTTCAGGACTATCAGATCACATTGCAGAACTGAAGAAGTTTCTTGGATGAGAAGCAAAATGTCTCCATGGAAAAACAAAGTTACCTTTTGAAAAAGCAGCCATGACCTGGGTCAGAGGTGAGATTCACTTACCTTCCCTACCAGTTTGCAAATGTGAGTGCACACACCTAATCTACCCATGCACACCACCTTCTGCACATGCACAGTGCTCACATATTATATCAGGATGGATGGGTAGAGCCTCCACAGCCACCACTACCAGTTCACCCGAACCAGAGAGAACCAGCTGAATACCACCTCTGACCTGGATGATTGAGAATCTCCATGGCCTCCTTATGTCATCAATGTTTCTGAATGTATTCACACAGAAGTTTAAAGAAAGCCCCTTCCCATGGCTGGAATTGAATGAGATTGGGATTAATATCTGGCTACTGTTATGTCCCTGTTTTCAAGTGTAAAGGGGAAAACTCTTTGAAGAACTTTAATAGCTATTCATCATCTTTTCTCACCAGCAGTTTTGACCATCGCTGGAACTTAACAGACTGCAGAGTTAGTTAAACTAGCATTTTTTTTTTGTTTATGTAATGGCCTTTAGGGACATGCTACTCCCCACCATGACTCCTTTATTCATTATTAAAATTGATTTTATATTTGACATTTTGCCAATAATTCTTGCCCTTGCATTTGAATCCTGAAGGTTAAAATTTAAATACTTTTGACAAACCTTTGAGTCAACATAGCACATCTTCTGAATATTGCTAAAACTTCCCTCTCCCATGGGATTTCATTCTGAGAAAGACTGGGTGGACTGCATGGTAGGAGAACTCTTCCAAATTAAATTTAGTTCATGGGGGAGAATCTGGCCTTCATGTTAACCCTGAATATAAACATATGTTGATCAGAAAAAAAGATTGAATAAATGTTTGCATACTGTCTGATTAGACCTGAAAGAAATGAATGCCTCTGAACTTGAGATGATGCCGTATTTATTTTACTTTATAGGTGTAGCATATAATTTAACTTTATCGTTTATAGAAATAGATATGCAATTAAATCTCAGTGTGAAAAGGTATCTCACAGTAAGAACGTAAAGATCAAAGAAGTCAGTTTCTCTGCAAAATGCCACACTCATAATGATATCCTAAATTTGCCTTGCATATTTTGGATTTTTCCAGGTGCAATTTCCCTTGAGCACTATTCTTGTATAGTTCCTTCACAACTGTGAGTGTGGGTGGCGGTAGCAAAAAGTGGATTGCCTGCAAATGGAAGCAGGTGTTTTCCACTGTTCTGTATCTGGTAATGTTCTAATATCTTCGAATCCCAGGACCGGCATTGAGCTTTCACAGAATGTTTTACCGGCTTAGACTTAATTTCTGGCACTTAAATGAAGTTGACAGCATTTGATCATTCACTTGTTTCATTCCTATAGTAATGTGATCTGACAGATATTTTAGCATTCTGGTGAGTCTGCAGTTGCAGTTCTGCAGAGAAAGAATTGGACCGAAGGGAGAAGTGGAACAGGTGATACAGCAGCAAAGCAAGTAGAGAGGAAATAAACATTGCAACATAGCTTGGGGTCATATAAAATTGGGAAAATGGGGTTATGTCCCTGGAAATATTTTCATGAGCCTCACATCTAAAGAATGTTGAAACTCAGGTGGTGAACAGCTGATATAAAAATCTTGAATGTTGGTTTCGTTAAATCCTTTTTTACTTTCACCAAAGGGTGGTTCCAAATAGTTTATCTGATTCTACAAATTTATGCTACTGCTATAATTTTGTGCCGATAATAACCATAATCAGACATTTCGGCAGAGTGTATCTTAGATGCTCAAGAATAACAATGCTATATATAAATTGTAAGTGAGGACTATGGAGAGGATGTTGAAAAGCTTTGTTATAAAAGATAAACAATTCTATATAGAATAGAATATAAAGATGTAATATTACTGGATGATTTCAGGATGATGCAGTGAAATGCCATAATATAAAATTATCTTAAATTTAGAATATTTTATATAAAAAGGATGTAATAATAGCTATAGCCAAATGAATGTTTAATAACTATAACAATTGTATACATATATATTAGAATGATGATATGAGTTTTTATGTAAATTGCAAGTGAAGATTATTGTGAGAAAGCACAAATGTTTTGTAACCAATTGACACACTTTAAGTAATTGGAGAAGGATTTTTATTTTGTGTGTTTATGTCTGTTTGTTTTGTTTGTCTAAAAATAAATAAATATATATAAAAATAGCAATGCTTTTGAGGGAGTAGATTTCACTCCCTTTGGAATTCCTTAATAATAATCATAAACATCATATGAATCACCCTAGTGCGGCCTCTCAGATGCAAAGAACACCATATATAATTCTTTATTTGCCTTCCCGGCTGAGTGACTTAACAATAATCATGTGAGCTGTTGTGAAAATGACAAGCACATGCTTATCCATTGCTGTATAGATTTAGACATTGAAGTGTATAAATTAAAACTTAAACTGTTGCATCATGGCTAAATGCAATCGAGATCTAGCTGTGAATGAATTGTATTAAGAGCAACAAAGATGATTAAGGGACTGGAGGCTAAAACATATCAAGAACGGTTGCAGGAACTGGGTATATCTAGTTTAATGAAAAGAGGGACTAGAGGTGACATGATAGCAGAGTTCCAATATCTCAGGGGTTGCCACAAAAAAGAGGGAGTCAAACTATTCTCCAAAGCACCTGAGGGTAGGACAAGAAGCAATGGGTGGAAACTAATGAACGAGAGAAGCAACTTAGAACTAAGGAGAAATTTCCTGACAGTTAGAACAATTAATCAATGGAACAACTTGCCTCCAGAAGTTTTCAATACTCCAACACTGGATGTTTTTAAGAAGATGTTGGATATCAGTTTGTCTGAAGTGGTGTAGGGTTTTCTGCCTAAGCAGGACTAGAAGACCTTCAAGGTCCCTTCTAACTCTGTTATTCTATTTCAAATTTAATCACTTTTTGCCTTTCTCTCATTGGCTAGGTCTTCATTCATCAATACTTCATCCAGACCAAAGATACTCCTTTCCTCAGTTTTCTTTGGATGATTTGGAAGTGAGTGGGTATAGTTGCACAAACATTAATTGCAAGGTTCCCTATATAAACAGATTCCTACCTTTCTTGATTTTGCTTTCATTTTGATGAAACCTGTTGAGCATGTCTGTTTGGAATTGTTTATATGACTTGTCAGTAATTATCTTACAAGATCTGGCTGAACTAATCCATTTTCACAGGGTGAAGGATCCGTCTCAGAAGCATTCAGATATTTTATATCGCTAGGGTTGATCTTTTAATATTGGGAGCATACATGAGAGAAAAAGGTGGAAACTCAAATATCCTTTCTGAAATAAATCTTGCTTCATTCCCCACCCCTTTTGACCTAATCATTTTCCCTCTATGTCTCAGCAAGGTAATTTCTGTCTTGCAATAAATTAAAATTATTATACATTTCTGAACTATTAAGAATGCCCTTTCATGTACCTGATTTGACAGGATAACGTTTTTAATGAATTTGGGATATATACTGCCAATCTTACTTTGTTCTAACTTAGCTTATATGAAATATTGAATGTTCATCAATCAAACAATTAGTCTTTCAAACTATGGCATAACACTATTACAAAGAAAAATTGTTACACAATCTGTCAATGACATAGGAAGTAATATACTGGTGATGAGCAAATAGCAAGGGAAAAGATTGGAGGAACTTACAGTTGGTTTAAAACTATAATAGGTAAAAGATCTATGGTATGAAAATAATAAGTCACTTTTGTTTGTTTGTTTATAATTGATATAGCATCCCTGAAGCCCCTTTATCTTTCATGAGGGTGACGTCTTATGATATAACAAGTCCAAATATCCAGTTACTTGGAAATGTTCTGATCCTGGGGTACAGTTTCCTTTCAAAACTACATCTGTAGTCAAATACAATTCCCATTATGCTTCAAGTGGGCTTAGTCCTAGTAAATGAGATTAGTATTGGGGCCTCAGGTAAATAATATTCTTTTAATTTGGAGCTTCAGACACAGACTTCAAGGGATAGTTAGGACTGCAGAAAAAGGAATTGCAACCATCCTGCCTTTCATTGAGAATCTGTATACTGCACGAGCCAGAAAGAGTGCTGTGAAAATATCTACAGACCCTTCACATCTTAGACACAAATTGTTTCAACTTCTACCCTCAAAATGACGCTATAGGGCATTGCACACCACATGAACCACAGAAAAGGACAGTATTTCCCTCATGCTATCACTCTACAAACAACTAATTCCCACAACTGTCTTATGCCCTGGGATGTCAAACTACCTAGTATTGCTGCATTATTATTACTATTATCCTTCTCCGCTTCCCTAATACCTATTTTCTTAGCTTCTTATGACTATAACTTTGTTGTTTGTATCTCATGATTTACCTTGTTTGATTTTATTAATATCCCATTATGATTTATGTTGATTTATTACTCAGTATCCTATGACTATCACTGAGTGTTGTAGCTTATGATTTATGATTATTGTATTTTGATTATAATCATGATTTATCATTTGTTGCTTGTATGTACAGTTACAGTACCCTGAGAGCTTATGCACTAGACACAAATTTCTTGTGTGTCATCTATTCTCCAACAATTCTATTCTATTCTATTCTATTCTATCCCATCCCATCCCATCCCATCCCATTCTCTGCAAGTATCAAAGTTCCATTACACCTCTTAAGAATCACTTGTCCTTTGCATTGCAAAGGAAAACATTTTTCTATTGTTGAATGGTTTTTTTATTGGGGTAGTCATTAAGTGCATGCAGACGGGCCAGTTGTTCTGTTTTATGAATGGATATATTGTTTGGGGAGTCAACAAATCATCTATTATGATTTGTGTAAATTATAGGCTGGACTGAAAGATGAATACTTCAACTGTTAGCTTTGCAGCTGTTCATAACATATTCAAAGATCCGGAAAGCCCACTCTCATGCTTCTCTGAAGACAACACTAAAGGAGTAAAATAGTATCTTTCATTAAAACGATATGTTCCCTTTTGTCAAGTCTTCTTTTTGTTTTCTACCTCATCCCCATTTTTTTTGCTAAAAGCCCCACAAGGTAGGTTAAGGTGTGAGAGAGCGGCCGATCAAAGCTGAGTTTTATAGTAGTGTATGTGATTTTAACATCGGACTCCTTAGTTTAGGTCTGACCAGGGTCAGGAATTGCAGTGTCTATGGACATTAATAAATTAGCAGAGGTTTTCTTTGGGGCCTGCTAGGATCAAGTAGATTTGGACTTGATTTTTAAAAACATTTTAAAATAGAGATAAAAACTGGATAGAAAGCTGGCATGCTACAAAACAGCAGCCTATAATGTCAACTTTATTTCAAGAGCATCTACTGAGGCACATAGAAAATTGAAATGGTGGACAACTATTCCTCAGGGTTTTGTCTGGAAGGGGTGAGAAGGAAACAACCACAAAGTACATTCAAGACACTGCAATCATAGGAAACCAGAAAAATACACTCAGTTTCTCTTCTGGCTAATAAACAGCTGTTATGTAAATAATACAGCTATAATTTTGTGGGAATGTCCATTCCATACTCTAACAATCATAGTTGCTCACAACCCTATTCCTGCTCTAATCAGTGACATAAGGAAGAGCCAGATGCTATTGCAATACTGGGGGTAACTTGAGGGAATAACTTAACAGAGACAAAGTGCTCTATTAGAACAATTGTTTTCATCAACTGAAAGAGAGACTCAATGGATTACTGGCCAGAACATCAGACAAGAAAGAGAACTCTTCATGCCTACTGTATAAACATAGATAAAGCACTGTCTCATGTGATCTGGCTCTTCTCCTTTTGCAAATGCCTCTTCCCCCATTCTGCATTCATCCTTGTGGTTTTCTCCTGGATGGGCCATGTTTCTTCACATTATTTCTTTTCAGATTGCTATGGTAGCTGATTGACACTTGGTCACAATTAGTCCCTATCTCTAGTGAAGAAATGCAGGAGAGTCTTAAGCAGAGGGCAATCAATTGTGATTTTGCAGACTATGGCCTGCACTGCTATTTCTTTCTGGACCTGTTTGCTGCTGATATATCTCTGTCAAGCTGTGATTCATTGCTGGCTCCATTTCAGTTGTGTCCTTTCATCAGCAAAGAGCCATTTGGCTAGCTGCAAGTTTTCCCATTAAGATCCCATTCTTTCTGCCAAAATCCGACAAATGAGTATATGTGAAAGAGAGAGAAGAAGAAAAATGTGAGCATTCTCGCTTGAAATAATTTAGTCTATTGCATCTCTCTAGGAACTAGAATAGATTTAAGAAAACTTCAGAAGAATACTAGTGCAAAGGGCTGCAGATGAAAAAAATGACAAAGGAGGCAGGGACAAACTGGTGTGCACTATAGAAATGGAGCAAGATATGGCAGGAGGAAATAATTTGATCCACTGGTTGCTAAACCAATTATTCCATATCAAAATAGTGCAGATCTGTTTCATGGATAGGCGGGATTGTGATAGTTCAATCACTCTTTCTTGGCTCCATATCCAGGACTTTTTCAACAGTATGTTGTTTATTCCTATTGGACTGATGAAGCACAGCTTTCGGTTAGTCTATTAGTTATTCTGTACCTAGCCAAAGCCTTGAATGAACTGGCATGGATGGTCTCAGAAGTGGTTTTTGTGTCGGGGGGTGGGGGTTCAAAATTTATGCTGAGTCTCAGGGGTGGGTTGCTCCCAGCATTACTGCCAGTTTTGTGCACGCAGAAAATGTACATGTATGCATTTGCACAAAAATAGGTCTGCGTATTTGCAAAATATTAAAAAAGAAAAAAAATAAATTTGTGCAATTACAATTGTTCTGCGTATGCGTAAAACCGAAAATCAAGATGGTGGCCATGTAGAAGAACTGGTTTGGGGGTGTGGCAGGCCTGGGTCACTGCAGGTTCCAGCGCCCCAGGCTGCCAAACCACTACAGGTTCACCTGAACTGGTCCAAACTGGTATGAACCTATCTCTGCTGAGACTTCTTTGAAAGGTGCTGCTGAGGACCTCAAAACTTCCCAAGTTTCCTTTGACTAAATTTGTTAAAAGAATGCTTGAGACAAGTCAACCTCTTACTCAGTTTTTTTAAAAAAGGGATAGTTCATTTATTGAGGTTCCAGGTGTCTTGTCATTGACAGACCACTAGTCAGTGAGATTTGGATTGTTGCCAAACCAGACCACATTAGGTTTGCCAAGACCCCAAACCTGATGGATATCTTTGGATTTCAGATTGCTCTAGAGAATAGAGAGCATTTCCTTGAATCTGCCTAGGTACCCTAATGTTCAGGCTAGATCATTGCAAAGTGCTTCACTTGAGGCTGCTTTTGAAGATCACAAAGTACAGAATGCAGTCGCTTGCTGGTTAGTGCGTGAGAGCTGCTTTTTCCAAACAGCACCAGAGGTGGTATTCAGTAGGTTCTGACCACTTCTGGAGAACTGGTAGCAGAAATTTTGAATAGTTCAGAGAACTGGTAAATAACACCACTGACAGGCCCCGCTCCCATCTATTCTCTGCCTCCCGAGTCCCAGCTGATCTGGAGGAAATGGGGATTTTGCAGTAACCTTCCCATGGAGTGGGGAGGAAATAGAGATTTTACAGTATCCTTCCCTAGCCACGCCCACTAAGCCACGCCCACCAAGCAATGTCATGCCTACCAAGGCATGCCCACAGAATCAGTAGTAAAAATTTTTGAATCCCACCACTGAACAACACCCAATTTGTGGGTACTGATTTGGTTGCCAATAGGTTTGTATCAGCCTTTGAGATAGGCCAGGTCAGGAAACAAATGCCAAAAATCTGACTGGAACTACACTTTATTAGTATAAACTGTGGTAATAGAAGGTTGAAAGGCTGACTGACTACTCCCCCTTCCTTTTTCTTATACTAGAGTGAATTAGGGAGGTGTCAATTTGGGTTTGTTTCTCATGCTTTCACTGTTGCCCAGCCTTAACCCATGCTTTTGTGTATGAAACTGTATGGTCTCTGCCCAATGTCCTCAAGGTCATCTCCATGGCATGCTACAGTTTCTGATTATAATTCAAAGTTCTACATGGCTTGGTTCCCAATTACCTTAGAGGCTGTCTCCTCCAGATAGAATTTGCCATTCTTGTAGAGTCTCCTTCAGAGGGGAAGAGAAAACTTGAAAACAGAGTTTCTGTGTCTCTCTCTCTCATCACTAGGGAAGAACTTTCCCCCAGACATTTCATTAGACATTCTACTCAGTTTTAGGAAAGTGGTTAAAACCAGGCATTTTTGTTAGGAACAAGCAATCATGTCCTTGCTTGTACTGAGGACTGTTTAAGGCAAGTTATCACTATTGTTATTATTATAATATTACTTTATTCATTAAACATGAAACTCAGTCAACTGAACATTAAAAAATGTATCACAAATACCACTGACTGGTGCTAATGGTTGATATGGGTTGCTGCCAGTGTTCTAGGTATCAACCAAGTACTTTCTTAAAATATATGATGTTCCGAGTAGCGCAGTTTTTTGCAGTTCCAAAGCTGCAATTTCTTTATGTGTTTTGTAAAATTCTTGGACGTGGTACCAAGTGCCCCAATGACAATGGGTATCACTGTTACATGTTTCATCCATAATCAGGTAGTTTTTATGGCCAGGTTGCAGTATTTCATGATTTTTTCCAGTTCTTTTTCTTCGACTCGGGCATCACCTGGTACCACGATGTCAATAAATTGAATGTTTCAGCCCTCTACAACCATGATATTGGGTGTGTCCAAACGACAATCTGTCTGTATTTGAAAGTCCCAAAAGATCTTCATTTTCTCATTTTTGGTAACTATTTTAACTTTGTGTGTTCCCATGATTTTTTGGATATGGGTAAGTCATATTTTTTTCATAATACCAGTGGATTAATTTAGCAACTTGGCCATGTCTAGCTTTGTAACCAGTTTGTGCAATTTTGCTGCATTCACATATTAAAGGTAAAACAGTTTCAATTTTGTTGTTGCAAAGTCAGCAGTTTGGATTGTCAGTGGAATTATTATTATGTGGCTAATCTTTGGTGGGATTCACAGCCTTTGGGGCTGGTTGGTAGCTCAACAGCTCGAGTCCTAACCAAGGACCAAGGAACTATTAAGGTAACATCAGAGGATATAAGCTATTCCAAGTAGGGTGGTTTTTTGTAGAATCAGAATATTCAAGTCTGATAAATTTTAAATTTCCAAATAGTGAGGTAGCCCTTTAGGTATTGCTCCAAGGGCTCCAATTACAATCGGGACAACACACGATTTCTTTTTCCACAGTTGCTCATCTTCAATTTGCAAGTCCCGGTACTTTGTGATTTTTTTTTGTTATTTATCTTCAATTTGTGCATTTCCAGGTATTGCAATGTCAATGAAACATACTTTTTTCTTTTCAACTATTGTTATGTCGGGTGTGTTGTGGACCAAGTGCTTGTCTGTCTGAATTCTGAAGTCCCACAAGATCTTGACTTTCTCATTCCCTAAAACCTTCTGAACCTGATGTTCCCAGTGGTTTTTTCTGTATTCAAATCCAAACTTTTGGCACAATTTCCAGTGAATGATCTTAGTGACACGGTCATGGCATTGTAGGTAGTCAGTTTGTGAAATTTTGCTGCACCCACTGATCAAGTGGTCAACTGTCTCATCTTAACGAGTTCCAAGGTAGCTTTTGGTCAGCTTTGCCTTCAATACTTTTCAAGTATTGGCTATGCATAGCTTTGTTTTTCTAATTTTTAGCTCACTTCTCAATTACTTCTTTCTTACATTCAGCTTTTGACTTAGTTGTCTTTAAAAGGCTTCCTTTGTTTACTTCCTTAATCATTGGTTCTTCACTTTTCTGGATGTAATCATTCAAGATGTGTTTTTCTTCTTCCTATGGTCTCTTTTACTTGTAGGACTCCTCAACCACCTTCTGCTCTTGATAGATATAATTGGTCAACATCACTCTTAGGGTGCAGGGAATGATTCATTGTCATAGGCTTCTTTGTTTTTCTGTCCAAATTGTCCAACTCCATCTAGGACGTCATAACGTATTTTCGTAATATACGTGCAGATCCAAGCAGTGCGGCTTTTTGCATTTGACTGATGGTGATTTTGTCAATTTTTAACTGTTTTAAATGTAATTCCAGTGCTTTTGGAATAGCACCCAGTGTGCCAATTACCACTGGAATTATCACTGCTGGTTTGTGCCATAGTCGTTGAATTTCAATTTTTAAGTCCTGGTATCTTGCGATTTTTTCATGTTCCTTCTCGGCGACCCTGCTATCACCTGGTATTGCGATGTCTATGATTGTGACCTTATTTTTCTCAACCAGTGTGATGTCTGGTGTATTATGCGCCAGTATTTTGTCGGTTTGTATACGGAAATCCCCCAAGATCTTGACCATCTGATTTTCGGTGACTTTTTCAGGCTGATGTTCCCACCAGTTTGTTGCTGTTTTAATATTATAATTTTTGCACAAATTCCAATGGATCATTTGTGCTACTGAATTGTGCTGCAATTTATAATCAGTCTGCGCGATTTTTTTACAGCAGCTGAGTATGTGATCAACAGTTTCATCAGCTTCTTTGCAAAGTCTGCATTTGGCATTTGGCATTATTATTATTATTATTATTATTATTATTATACAATTGTATCACAGCGGCCAGTTGTTTCGCCGGATTTGGCATTGGTTACTAGTCGGGCCCCACCCAGGGGCCTAGGACGTCGTAACGTATTTTCTTAATATGCGTGCAGATCCAAGCAGTGCGGCTTTTTGCATTTGACTGATGGTGATTTTGTCAATTTTTAACTGTTTTAAATGTAATTCCAGTGCTTTTGGAATAGCACCCAGTGTGCCAATTACCACTGGAATTACCACTGCTGGTTTGTGCCATAGTCGTTGAATTTCGATTTTTAAGTCCTGGTATCTTGCGATTTTTTCATGTTCCTTCTCGGCGACCCTGCTATCACCTGGTATTGCGATGTCTATGATTGTGACCTTATTTTTCTCAACCAGTGTGATGTCTGGTGTATTATGCGCCAGTATTTTGTCGGTTTGTATACGGAAATCCCACAAGATCTTGACCATCTGATTTTCGGTGACTTTTTCAGGCTGATGTTCCCACCAGTTTGTTGCTGTTTTAATATTATAATTTTTGCACAAATTATTATTATTATTATTATTATTATTATTATTATTATTATTATTATTAACTTTGCTACCTTGCTGTATTTTATTTCCATTTTTCTCTTGTTGTTCTTGGTTTAACTTTGTGGATCTTCTGTCTTCCAGTCATAGTATCTTGCTCATGTCAAGGACATTGTATTATATCCATACAGACACTCTTGCTTCTGATTGATTCCCTTTTCCATAAGCTGGTTGAGGAACATGCTAACCCTTATATCATAATTTAGTTGCTCTTTCATTTGATTCTTAAGAGCCCTCTGTTCCTCTTATTGACTTTGTTTTTTATTTTTTATGTGACCTGTTATACTTTCCTCATTTCCCTAACCCCAGAATGGCCATCTCAAAAACACCCAATCACTTCTCATTCTAATATAAGAACACTAATTTACAAACTTCTGCAATCCCAGACTTTATGCCATAGATAACACCCTAAGTTTAATTTGTTGACACAATATAATAACACAGGTAGGTGTCATGTTTCAAGGCATCAAGTCAGAAACTGTGAGGCTTACTCCTGCTTTAGGCACAAAACCAGTTGGGTGATCTTGGGCTAGTCACTGTCTCTCTCAGCCACAGGAAGAGGGTGATGGCAAACTGCTTCTGAAAACATTGCAAAGAAAACTTCAGGGATTTATCCAGGTAGATGCCAGGAGCCAATACTGACTTAAAGGTTCCAAAAACAAAAGAACAAAACAAACAACAAAACAACAAAACTTGCATAAACTGTTCCAAATTCTCAATACTTCTTAGGCATGTGTGTGTCTCTCTCTGTGTGTGTATGTCTCTGTGTGTTTTAAATGGATATTGTTTTGCTACTGCCCTTTGCAAAGGAACAGATTATTGATTTTTGAAATCTTTGTATGAATCCAGCAAGCTGTGTAAAGAAAAAGTCACTTTTATAAATCTGGAAGAACATGCAAATGATTGGCTTGTATTTTGTAATGTTGTCTCTGATACAAGGCCCACAATTTTCCCAATGGCAATCTGTGTGATGACACCTGTTCATATTGTACATTTGATTTGGTTTACTGAATGAAAATGTCCCCAATCTCACCAAGTCCAGCTGGTGTTCCCAGGCCTGTGGTCGTTTTCCCATCCAAGTGCTTGTATAATCTAACAGCACTTAAAGAAAAAACCAGCAAGATCACCACCTAAGAGTCTTCTTTCCCCCTATTACATTTTCCATAAGGCTAAATCAAGAGGCTCGGACCATCTAAACTTCCATTCTCTTTGGCTGAAGCTTTTATTTGGTGTTCTGGAGGAAAACAATCTGCTATTGATTGGTGCAAAAATCTATACATTAAAATCCAGGCCGAGGAAAGAAAAGAAAATGTCCTGTGCAATGACTAACAGTGGATTCTTTGGGTATGAGTCATGCCCCACTGAATGGAGGAATGGACATTCATCTAACTTAGAAGAGCCAAGTCATTTGGTATCAAGACTCCTGGCATGATTCCAGCACTGGGGACAATACTAGGAAATCTGACATTTTGACTATCACACAACCCCATTTTGTTAAGTCTGAGTCTGATGGCTAATAACTGCAAATTGCTCATAGATCACACAAAAGCTCAGGGGGCCGTATTGAGAAAATAATAGTAATTTTGATAAGTGATAGACATTTCAATACAGATATGTTGCTATAAAAGATGGCGTGTGTTCTCTGCTGCAATTAAACATTTCTATGGTAGCAGCACAAAGCCAGCTGTTTGGGTGATTGTGCTCCAGTGCTGTGTCCCAATTGTTAGGCTGGCTCATAATTTTAAAACAAACAAAAAACATACCCCCCCACAACTCCACAATATATGCCACTTGCTTCTCCAAATGCATGTGAATATGCATAAGAACAGAGCAAAAGGGAACTAGTGTGATAATATACCAGCAATTACACAATGAACAGCTTGGACAGTGTTAGTCATAAATAGCCTAAGAAGCCTCTGGATGTATTAGATACACTAGTTATACTTGTTGTGCATGTAACTGCATTGTGCACATTGAAGCTCCTTATGCCTCCTATTGTGCTGAAAATGGCAGGTTCCCTGGGAGTGACATTGCCCACTGTTAATATACGTTGAGTTTGTCTGATATGCTAATGGTTCATGCCTGGCCCTTTGCATTGGAAGAAGGAAAGGCAGAATTTGTTGACTTATAAATGCTAGCATTTAAAATATAGTTTTTAATTCTCAGCAAAGGAACTGAAGTGTTGTATAGTCACCTCTTATACATGGACAGGAAGTTTTGAGCAATAGAAAAACTGACCAAAGGCAGAGCTTTAGGCATCCAAAATCAAGTTGTTGAAAACTGAATTAGGATTTACTTGAACTCAGGCTGTTTTGTTTCTTCCAAACAAGTTCAGTTTGGGCCTTGTAGCTTTGCCATCATCTAGTAGGAAGAACTATTTCCTCTCAATAAAATTGGGAGCTGAGAGGGTTATAAAGAGAAAAATGGACAGGATTGAAAAACTGACAGCAGCAAGGTTCTAGTTATGGTGTGGGGTTTACCACATCTTCCTGCTGACTCTACCTAGGTATACTTTATCTTAGTTCATTACTGGTTGGGTTGGACTGGAATTGGTATTCTTTGATCCCAGGGACAGATATGTTGCTTGACTTGATCTGTCTAGGTGAGAGATATGATTTCTAGTATTCAGTTCAGAGCTGAATACTTGGATCACTAAGAGAGAGGAGGGGAGGGAAAGAGAGAGAAAGATTGGGAAGATATCATCTACAGGTTTGAGTAATGAAACTTTCATCGATACAACCTTCAAGTGAAGAAGCACTGATAGCTTTTTGGGGAAATCAGCTTCTTTGGAAATATTCCTTGGAGGATTTAGTTGCTGAAAGTTTTCCCAAGCAGGGGGAATCTGCATGGAGATATATTTGATAAAACTACAACTTGGCAGATATTATAAAAATAAGAAATACATACAATGAATGACATTGCTTTTATCAAAAGGAAAAAAAAAAGACTTTTTTTAAAGGTTTGAGTGACCAAAATTGGAAAACTTACATTTGACATTGTGGTAGAACATGTTTGTTATGCCACCATCAGCACCTGTTTTGTTACCTACTGTAACATCTTCTATATGGCTTGTGTTTAAAGATCACTTAAAAGCTTTATTTGATTCAAAATGCAGTGGTTTGAGTACTTTGAAAAGTGAATGGTTGGACAAATATTACATCTGTTTTGCAGGCCCTGCATTGGCTTCCTGTTAGCTTCTGCCTGCAGTTTAAAATGCTGGTGTTAGTCTATAAAACATTTTTTCCTGTTTAATAACAGGACTGCCTCCCCCCCCCCCCCCCGCTGCACTGGACTCAACCTGTTCATTTCATTCTCTTCATGGCAGGGAAAGCAGCTGGTTGTCCTCCATTTTCCGGAGGTTAGAGGAAAGCAGAAACTGAGGAAACTAGAGGAAACCATTTCTTGGTAAAAGAGAAGACACTCTGGATTATTTCTCATTGGAAATCTGTTTGATATTGTTTACTTTCTAGGAAAGGGTGTGGACAGAGCTTTTCTGGAAGAATTCTAGGAGCTGATACTCCAAAATGCGGGATGGGGGTTGTTTATCTTTCATTGTTATTGGATTTTTGTACATTGTCATTTATCAAGAGTCTTGTGATTTTAGAATTCAAACCCACATAACATCCCAGTCTTAACAGTTGTGAGTAAGATAGAGAAAACAGTTTTTATAGTGGAGGTTGCAGTTCATGGAGACAGCAGAATAGAAGAGGAATAACTGGATCACAAAATATAAAGACCTACAAATCGAAGTGGAATGATTGTGTAGAAAAAAAGACCAAAAATAATAGTAATAGTAATAGTAATAGATGCTTTGGAAGCAATCCCAAGGCAACTGGAATGCCAGTTGAACACCCTTGGCATTGGCATTGACAAAATCAGCATCAGTCAGTTGCAAAAGGCAGCTGAACTTCAAACAGTTTACTTGCATCCTGTTATGGCACCTTTATTATTATTAAACAATATGGGGCAAATCTGATTAATGGCATGCTTTAATGTTACCAAACCAGGTGGTATTACAAATGAGTTGGACTGGGCTCTGGAACAATTTTGCTCTGATCAATTCAATATGAAAAAATTGCTCTCATTGCTTTCAAATTACTTTTTTTCTACAAATCCAAGCAAAGTTCTCCAAACCAGATTCAGACTGCTTAACTGTTAACTTAAGAAGCTTTTTGCTTCATAAAGTAACTCCCCAAAATGCATTTGGCTTTCTTAAGCCCGAATAAAGAAGCCTGCCCAGGTAGATTTTATTTGCTATCTGATAGCCTGTGGCTTGAAAAACAGTGGAACTCATTTGTAAATATTTCAGCAGCAATCCGGTCTATACATTTAATAATTAAGCATTGCTAACACATGCAACCTCCTTCCTTCTCCCTGTGAGTTTCCACCCTCTCTCTTTGTACAAAACCTGCCCAGTCGCTGTATCTGTTCCTGATGCTAGTTTAGCCTACAGTGTTTTTCCTTTTGGGTCTTTTTCCAATGATATCTGTAATTAGCTGTGAGACAATGTCAGAGACACACAACTGTTGGCTCAGCTGCAGGAACTGAGGACTGGAAATGCCAGCTACAATGATGACAACAGTGCCGGCAGGGAAAATAACATCCCTTGCACATCATTATAAGTAAAAGAAGATGCTGCCACTAGTGCATCTTTCAGATGCAATCTTTTGTGGGCTGACTGGGCTGTCTCCACCTGGACCAAGATGTCCTTTATTCCCTTCTCCACCTGGACAAAAGCAAAGTTTCTTCCAGCATGCCCTATTAAGAGTGCAGCTTCAACTCTATCTGGACACAGATTGCTGAATAAATGTTACTTGGTGCTTATTCACAATGTTTATATGCCAGAAATAGCAAGATATTTCTTTTTTAGTTTTCATAGACAGGGCTTCTCTCATGTTCTTTCTTGTATCCATTGCTTTTTCTTTCTTTCTTTTTTTTAGAAAAACAAACTCAGCCTGAAGTTGCCAGCTCTTTAAAGTTCACACATCTAACCTTATATACTGCAAAATCCAGCCTTCACAAGCTCAATTTTCTCCAGAATTTTATGGGAATTGTAGTCTGGTACATATCAGGTTGGGAGGAGGCTGACCAAATAGATGACATTTCAGAGAGGTATAATATGAAAGCAGGGCACGATGGCTCAGTGGTTAAAGGTGCTGATAGATAGATAGATAGATAGATAGATAGATAGATAGATAGATAGACGATGATAGATAGATAGATATATAGATATATAGATATATAGATAGATAGATAGATAGATAGATAGATAGATAGATAGATAGATAGATAGATATAATATGAAAGCTAACAGCCTTGGTTTGAGACTTGGGTGAGCTCCTATGTCTGCTGCAGCTCCTGGCTTACCTAGCAGTTGAACAGCATGCAAATGCAAGTAGATTAATGGGTACCACTTCTGTGGAAAGGTAAGAGTTCTGGTGCACCTTTGGCTTATGGCCATGCTGGTCACATGACAACAAAAATTGTCTTCAGACAATGCTGGCTTTCTAAGCCAAAAAACAGATATGAGCACCACCGCCACCCTATCTCTTTCACTTTTGCTTTCATTTTCACTTTTAGTTGGTGCTTTCTGAGCTTGCTTGTTTATTGCAGATGTTTCATTACCCAAACTAGGTAACATCATCAGTTCTCTCTTTTTTTACCTTTCCTGTATATTTTTATATATAGATATGTAGATAATATATACTTTTTCTTTCAAATCTGAAGGGGAAATCTCTACATATTTTGAATAGGCTTGGTTTTATTCACAGCTTATGCAGAAGTGGCCATAGGGGTGTTAAAGGACAAAACAAGTATCAAATTGCCATGCTTCCACTTCATCCCATTTGTACTGGCATCATGATGTCACATGCACATTGCAAAAGGAGCAGAGCTTGTGACTCAGTGCTCTTTTTGTCAAGTTTATTCATGCATTGGACTCTATTAAAATGAACTTGAAGGTTTCAGCTAGAGTTTACCACAGCCATTGCCTCTTAAAAGGTTATGGACTCAGGGAACACTATAAAACCATGAGAGAAAGCAGAATATTCAGCAAGGAGATGGGGGAAGGGATTACAGGGTGCTAAGAAACTAGGAAGTCATTCATTGAAGAGCACTCCTTTAAAATGGAGATCCTCATAAGAATTTAATAGCATTTTTGAGACTCAGCAATTAGCAGATACAGGAGAGAAGGAAAGGATCTGGGAGAAAAAATAATTTACTTGGCAGCAAATGGTTCTACTTTGATTCATTTAGATAATAATAAAAGGTCAAATGAAATGTAAAAAATTATTTAGAGAATCTATGATAATTGTTTTTAAAGTGCACTGTGTCTTTGGGTGCTGTAAAAGAAGGTGGGTAAAGGGAAGGGTTTATCTTTGCATTTTAATGATATGCTAGAGATATCACACTAGCTACAAGTTCAGGGATTGACTCTACCTGAGGCAATCGTAATTAAACTGATTTTAAATAGCCTTCCAAAATGTTTTGAAACTAGTAAGTTTCAAATTAGTTAAGAACGCTCTACAAATGAGAGGATATGCAAATTTGCAATTTGTAATAAACCATTTAGTAGATGTTAAGATATACAAAGGGGCTGACAAGAAATCAGCAGGGAATAGAGAAGTTGCATTTGAAACTATGCAGATTGGTAAACATTAATTCTGCCCCAGCTCTGCAAATAAGCAAATTAAGTGCTCATTTGATAGACATAAAGAATATTTTGGTGCTAACATTTGAAAAGAATTGTGAAGGAATCTATGCGGACTCTGGTTCATCAATAGGTTAACAAAAGAGATTTTTTGAATTGGACATGGATTGCAAACCTCTTACTTTCACAGTTTTTGCTAAAGGCAAAGGAACTATAAGACTGTATTACTGGGAAACTGGGAAAAGGGAAAACATAAAATTTATTATTAAATATTCTTCATATGATGCAGTGCTAGAAGTTATTTTGAGGTTAGTGAAAGATGACATTGAAAGAGGCCATGAGATAAAACTTAAAAGATGGGGATGACTTATATGAAACACATACTCAAGGACAGGGGTTTAGATGAAAATCTAAATAAAAAAGCAAATTCTGCCAAACAGTGGCAATGTAAAATTGTAGCAGAGAAAGCTAGTTATGGGAACCAGAATCCAGTTTTGGAAAAGAAGGGGTTTTTAGTAAGAGGCTAAAGACAATCCATGGAATGTTGAATCTAAATGTATTTGCTGTATAAACACAATATAAAAGAGTTTTTTTAAGGAGCCATTTTTTTTAAAAAAAAGCACCCATACTATTTTTTAGCAGACTTTTAGCAGACTTTTAAAAATTAAGACGCAAGGAGAGAAGAACTTTCTATTGATATTAACAATTTTTAACATATATGTCCACTTTACTTTATCAGTCAAAAAATGTAGGATAGATTAAATGAATATGTTATAAAAGTTAACTATGTTTGTGAGTAAACCTCACAATCTTCATTCAGATAATACCTCACAATCTTCATTCAGAGTAAACAGTGAATGATACGAAAAGATTACTGAGGAAGTTAATATTGATCTACTGCCTGGGGGTGGGAGAAGTTGGGTGGGATAGGAGAATTATTATGATGAGAACATGATAGAAGTAAATATATATATATATATATATATATATATATATATATATATATATATATATATATATATATATATATATATATATATACATACATACATACATACATACATACATACATACATACATACATACATACATATATACATACACACAGTTCACGTAATTATATATAAAACTTATTTGGGGTATGGCTGTGGCCTCATAACTGGATGTCCAATTCAGTTATCCAGGTGATTGCCTCTGGTGTTGCTTCATACAGATCTTCTAGGGAACCAGAGAACACATATCATGGACAATCTTTCACAAGCATACATATCAATACCACAGTGATAACAAGGGAAATCCTTCCATTCCTACTGCTAGACGGCAGAGACCTTCTTCCAGTATCACACCTAATTCTGTTCAGGGCAGGTGGTTTGGTAGTGGGATCACTAATGGTCAGGCCATAAGAAGGTATGTACCTTGGACCATTTTAGGAGAAGATAATGATGTTTCAGATCTCATAATTTAAGCCTTCAGATCCCATAATTTATTATTTATAGTATAGAAAGCAGTGGTGGGTTTCAAATTTTTTTAGAATCTCTTCTGTCGATGTGGACTGCTTTGTGGGAGTGGCTTGCCGGCCATGTGACCAGGTGGGAGTGGCTTGCTGGCCATGTGATGGGTGAGAATAGCTTGCTAGCTATGTGACTGGGTGGGCATGGCCAACTTGTAAAATGTGAAACTCACTTAACAATGCTCTTGCTCAGCAACCAAAATGTTGGCTCAGAAACTTTGGCATTTGAAGCACACAAGTCTTAAAGCTGTCAAGTTACAAGACACTTGCACCCTTAACCCTTTAGGGGAAAAAACCCAGGGATATTCAAACTTGACAGCTTTAAGACTTGTGGACTTCAACTCCCATAATTCCTCCTCCAGTCATGTTGGCTCCAGAACTCTGGCATTGAATTATACAAGTCTTAAAGCTGTCAAATTACAAGACTCTTGCACCCCTAACACTTTAGAAAAAAAACCCAGGATTGTTCAAACTTGACAGCTTTAAGACTTGCGGACTTAAACTCCCAGAATTCTTCCTCTTGCTCTTCATCTTGATGATGTGCAGACGAGCAGAGGGAGGGAGCTGGAACCGGTTCTAAACGGCACTGTAGCAGAGGTTAGAACTTGCAGGAACCCACCCCTGAGAGAAAGGGTGACACTATCCTTGCAAGAGTTAGGATCCTCCAACCATTTAAATTGCAGGTCCCAAAATGAATACATGCACACACTGTTTGAAAATCTGTTGTCATCTCTGTCTATATGAATAAACTGTGTGTGTGAGAGGTGGTGGGAGGAATCACAAGCCCAGCTATGTGGCCAGGTTTTCTTCTCAATGCCTTGATTCTGATCAGCTTTCAAATGCTTGACTATAATGCAAGACTTTCAACATATTTTTAAATCCTGAACATAATAGATGTGAATTGCATCTTTTTTTCACCTCTGTTCTCACTCTGTCAGATGCTTTAAAAATACTGGAGAGTTACTTTAATTGGGAAAAAAGAATGTACGTTCTTTTCTCATCAAACTTTAAAAGGATAAATATTTACTCTGGATAAACACAAAACCCAGGGTTAGAGACTAGACAATGCAAAAAGCCTTTGGTCATTGTGAACTACTGATATTGGAGAGCTTTATTTCTCAAATAATTGCTTTAGCTCTTAAATCTCCCAGTTGTTCAGTAGTGAGGATGGTAAGCAGCTGAGAAGACAGACTAAAGCTGTATTCCTCAATACATTGGACACAGATAGATGTTACAGACACAGTTGCTGTTGTTCCAGATCTTTTCTTCTCTTTTCATTTGTTAATACAACTTGTAAGATAATCTCATGATATTACTCTGCTTCCATGCTCTCCCAATTCAAGTTTTAGACTGTAATCAGGTTGGATGCAATATGGGGCCATGTTTAGTGCATTCGTCTGATGCAGGATCTATCTATGTATGTTAGAGGCAGAGCAAATGAGGATGCTTATCTTGGTTCTATCCATGTTTTGCTGCAGTTTCTGTACATTGCCACTGGTATGTCATACGGTAGGAATAGCTTAATAAATTAAAATGCACAAAAGAGAGGGAGCTAAAGTAGAAGCATCATTTTCCCAATGGAAAAAGTGCTTTTGAAATGACAATGCTTGTGGAAACATCTTAAAATGTAAGTATTGGATAAAGGCATTAAAAATTAATAGTAATTGATAGGATCAAACAGTTTTGTGTTTGTCATGAACTGTAGAATTATATTTAATTTGCATTTGCTCGAGGAAAAAGAACTGTCAGCAAAAAGAAACAAAAGGCAGAATTGCTTTGTTCCTAATCATCAGTAACTCTAAATATACCAAGATACCAATCTGATTGGTAACAAAAATCCATGCATGCATGCCTGGCACATCCATTCCTCTTTTTAAAAACAGAGGCTATTTCAGAAGCTCAACCAATTCTGAATTGAGAACAGAAATATAACCAAGCTGAACTTTGATCCAGTAAACAGATGAACCCTCCTTGCTCTGCTATTCATAGAAACCATAATAGTGGAACAGACTCTGACTAAATATGCACAAAAAATACTGGAGGAAAAAAGGAATAAAAGTGCATGCAAATGAGTTTCCTAAATAGATTACTCATTCTATTAAAACATTGCTCCTTTGGGCCTTTGTTCTCCCTTGCAGCTGTAAAGAGTGATTAATGTTGCACATACTATTGTTAAGCACCTTGGTGCTAGATTTACAATATCCCTTGAATTTATAATGTACAGTGAACTAAAGATTTTCCTGTTATAATAATCTTACGGCATAAAGAAAGATGGTGCAATTACCAAGCAATTTCTTTTCTTTCCTTTTGAAAATGCATGATGTTGGACTTTGTTAATGACCATGATGTCATGCCTAAGACTAAGGCTTAGTTCAAAAACTGTGGTCCCACTTCAGTATTTAGAGTTTGGGAATATATCTTTCACTGCTTTAAGCTAGTTTCAGAAATCAGTCCATGGAATGGCCTGTGTAAATTCTCCCACATGCAGGATGGAGAAAGAGTTTTCCATGAAGAAGGCCATTACATTCTATAATGAATCTTCATCAATCACATGGGTTTCTGCTATGAAAATACAAAATTGTTGAAAATACAATTCTATGTTTTGCTTAATGCGGCACTTCAGTTCTCAAAATTCACTTTCTTCATTCTGATAGGTTCAGCCTGATGGTAGGATTCGATTGTGTGTAGTAGATTGACATTTAGGGCCAACATTTGCATTTAATTTATCTATTTAAACATTTATATGCCATACACTCTACTTTTGTGGTTCCAGACAACTTACAAACTCAAACATAATAAAAGAAACCATTAAAAAGAAAGCAGCACCAAAAATGATGGAAGAGTAAATCCCAGTTATGGACTTTTTATTTTTGGTTTGATTGGCTTACAAAATAGAGGAGCTATTTCCTCAAAGACAAAAATGGCTTAATTTATTTCCATAGGCAATCCGCAATGGATTAAACCATAAATTTTCTTTTGACATTTTCCACTGAGTGGATGATTTCTCCAAATTGCTCCAGGGGTGGAAAAATTCTCCAACAATTTATCAAGGTCAGAGCAATCTCTCACTTTTGCAGGTGATAATCTCATCACCACAGTGGAAGCTATTCAGAGGAGTTGCATTGTAATAGTTTTCTTTCAGATTTAATTGTAGCATAGGAAGCCAGTGAAATTATGGACTACTAGGGAGGTGAATGTACAATGAAAAAAAAGGACATTTATGTAGTCTCTTAACCATTTTGTCAATAAAGGAGTGCAAGAACGATTCACCCACAAGAAATTTATCATTCCTTTGAAAGAATGTCTAAATCATTTTCCCCTAGCAGTTTGAATGAGAGTTAACATTCAAATCATGATAGATCTATGTTGAAGATGAAGTTGAGTAGGCAACTCCATTAATCATATTTATGGAAAACAAAAACAGTTAACAACTGCAGTATTGTAAAAAAAAAAAAGGTTTTTTTTTAATATGCAGGAAGACAAGTTCTTGCCAGAGTGCTTTTAGAGGAAAAAGGTGACCACATATCTTGAAGAATATAATTCATGAGAATGCATTCCTTATCCATCATGGATCACATCCCAACAAAATAACATTGAAACAAGTCACTGACCGAATACTTTTACCTGAATATAGTATTGTATAAAGGGATCTTCCTCAGAATGCTAAGGGGTCATAGTGAAAGACAGCGGCATTTAAATCTAACACACAGCAGCCCAAGTAGAAGAGTTCAGAATGCTTTTCAAGAAATGATCACCTTTGCCTATTACAGGTATTTCATTCAATGACTGTTCAAAGTTATGATGGTACTGAATGACAGAGATTTATGATCTGTTCTTAGAATTCTAGCTGCCAAATCATTCCTGTAGTCATTTGATTATGATTTGAGTTTACAAGTCCTTGACAACGTTGCAGTGAGCCATAGTTGTATGATCACCATTTGTGATCTTCCCTGCCAATTTTCCATAGGCAAAGTCAATGGTGAAGCCAGGGAAGGTTGCAAGTTACTCCCTTCTCTCCCCTCTGACTTTATCTTCCAAGGAGCCACTGGGGGCCTTGGGCTATCATGTTCCATAGCACATCCTGCCTGCTCATTCTCCATAGTGTTCCCTGTCCATGTTATTAGCATCTACCTGCAGCTCCCACCTACCCACTTTGTTCAGTAATGCCTATGCCCTCAGCACTCATCCTCTTGCCTGCAGATGTTGCTTCCCTGTCTGTTTGCCTAGGATTCCAGCCATATGAGGTCCTTGCTTAATAATCCATGTGGTCTCTGGGTTATGGTAACAACTGGGATTGCTGTTGCTAAGTGATGCTGTCACATAACACATCATTTTTCAATCTTATTGTTTAGCGATGGAAATTCTGATTTCAATTGTTGTTATAATCTGAGGACTATATTAAGTTGCACAATCCTCTGAGTGGGCTAAATCATGTGCTCAATGAATGTTTGACTCTCTTCTGTCTGGTAAAGAGTCACCTTGACTCATCTTTCTTGTTGCATTACAAAACTTGTGAAATGCCATCTCTTTTACAGAAAAAGTTAAAATGTTATAAATCAAGGAAATAGCTTTGAAACTGCTGTCCAAGTAAAGTGATTGACAGTCTTCTTAGGCCAACAGGTATATCTGGACTTTTAAGAGCATGTTGGTGGCATCCTCAAAAATGACTGGCAGATTATCCCAGACCAATCATAAACTACATATTTCTCAGAAGGTCAATTACTTCATATCACCCCTTTGGTCCCGTTGAGCCTTGTCTTTTTTTTCCAAAAAGGTCTTGGACTGCAGTGAGTCACATTTTTTCCTAAGAATGTGTTTAAATCCACCTGGGGCCCACAGTTACTCTAACAAATAAAGGTCATGTTAGAGATTGTTTAGTAACATTCCAGTATCTTATCTAATCATAGTCTGAGAACCTGGTGAATGTTTAGAGTTGTACTCCTTGAAAGATTACTGTGAATTATTTCCAGTTCAGTTTCCTTGCAGTGCACTCCTGGCACTCCCAATATCCAGATCAGACCCCCATCCCTCTATTCTGTACATTTAAAGAACAAAGTCCAACAATTCAGTAGGCAGCAAAGATGTACAACACTGCAAAGTGCTGTTGACCAACTATTTCTTTGCTAGATTTTTCTCTCATGTTTGATGTAGTAGCTACTTGCTCTTTGTAGTTCTGATTCCAACTTGTTCACATGGAAAGGGTCTTTTTGTTTGACAAGAGAGGCTTAGAGAAGGATTGGAAGAAGAGTTTAAGTAGGGTATTAGCCAATGTTAAGTCCTGTCTCATGTCCTCTTTAAAGCTATATGAACTATGTCTTTTGCAGATGCAAGTATGGTTCTTCTGAATTCTATATAAGCTAAATGATAAGACAAACTAAACATTTAGACATTAATACTTGACTTGTTCAACCTTTGTTTACTGGATAACAATTTATGATATGTCTATCTTTTTTGTCATATCAGGATCATTTAGAAATGCTCCTTTATCTCTAACACATATGATCCATTGCCATACTTAGCATATTTTAATCTCTTCACCAATTTCTCCCATCCATTAACTAAATCTAATCTCACTTCAATTCTTTCCTGGCAATCTTAGACAGTGAGATAGCTATTTAAAGAATATCTCCTAGCCCTGCAGATTGGAACCATAATTTTCTGAGTTTATTTTTTGTGAAGCTTCTTTTGATTATTTTTGGCATTTTGTCATGAGCTCTAACCATCTAGTATATCTAAGCCTTGTAAACTAATTATTCCTTGCTCTTCTCGCTCTAAGATAAGAAGATTAAATTTATCACATTAATTTATAGTTGACATTAAACATACCGACTTAAAAAATAGAAATCAGCAGCTTTTATTAAAGGTTTATATACCCGTCAGTGTCTTGTCTTTTAATTAGAAAAACATTATAGCAGTAATTTAGTCAATTCGCAATTCATTTAAATCAATTCATTTAAATCTCCAAGAGGTGATTTTATTGAGCTCTGATCAACTTATATTACACTTCAGTCTTGCCCATTCATTGAAATTCATCCATAAAAGAGATGTATATGCATAGCGACACACTCATTTGATAATTTTCAACACATGCTGCTAACCATATGTCAAAAGATTTCAGTGTTCTTTGCCTGCAGAAGAAAGGAAAGTAATAGAATAGCAATTATTACGTCAACAGGTTTTTTGGATAGCAGAGTGATTTGAAAGGTTAAAGTAAACACAGCTTCATATTTATTTGAGATTCTCTAGTCCCAGAAAACCAACGGGAGGGGAATGAATGAACCCAAAGGAGGCTGAAGGAAACATTTGTGGTATTTTGGCAACTCTTCAGTGAAGTTAAGAGCACAGCAGCTGACTTTCCTGTCAATTATGTCTAATAATGAGTGATAGTCCTTTACTCCTGTATAGCCGTAGCACTTAGACATATACTGCTTCACAGTGCTTTACAGCCCTCTCTAAGTGGTTTATAGAGTCAGCATATTGCATCCAACAATATGGGTCCTCATTTTACTGACTTTGGAAGGATGTAAGGCTGACTCAACCTTGAGTCTGTGAGCATCGAACTGGTGAACTGCAATCAGCCGGCAGGCAGCAGAAGTAGTTTGCAGTACTGCATTCTAACCACTCCACCACCACGGCTCATATAGGATTGATTCAATTAAAAAAGCTGCACTCAATGGTGGGATTCAGCCAGTTTGCACCTATTCGACAGAACCGGTTGTTAACTTTCTAAGCAGTTCTGAGAACTGGTTGTTGGAAGAAATCTCATTTTGTTTTTTTCCACTTTACAGGGCTAATTCTGTAAGGAAGGCAGGAAGGAAACATTCTGGTGTTGTTTCCAACCTAATCTTTATTGCCCGGTTTACAGAAACTGCCTCTCTGGTTAACCCGTATTACATTGTAACAGCTAAGGTGAAGTGCATGTGGCCATGCCCACCCAGTCACATGACTACCAAGTTCAGTTGGCCATGCCCACCCGTCACATAACCACCGAGCCATGCCTACTGAGCTGGTCATTAGGGCAGAGAACCTGTTGTTAAATTATTTGAATCCCACCACTGGCTGCACTCCTGCATATACGAATATTCTCAAAGTTGCCATCATATGTGAATGTTTAACATAGTACAAAAAGAAATATGATAAATTAAATGGGAAATTATCATACTATTAATTTAATCACTCTTCTTTTTGCCAGATATATGTTGGTCTTAACTCTCCGTAGATCAAAACCAAGCTGCCACCTTTCCTTTATATTTTGATAAATGCATCTACTGCTCATTTAGGTTTCTCTGAACTATCTAGGTTTTTTTTCTCACCAATTTCTGACTGTGATATAAACTGTGCATCTAATTAATCATTTTTGAACTATATTGTTAGATAGACATTTTTCACATTTTTCCCATCCTCATGACTTCCTTTGCTCCAATATACAACAGAAAACTGTGTTTTGATTTGAGAAATGCATATAAAAAGGAGACATGAATAAAGATGACGTATTGCATATGAATATAGAAGATGCTTTTATTTTTTTATCAAATACAAAGCTGATACATTTGTAATCAAATGCAAACTGAACTATTTTCTCTCTCATTCCATTTCAGAGTTGCCTTAACTTTTTTGAAAATCTGTGGTTGCTTATTGAGTTGGCAGAAAAGACACAATGCCATAGACCTCATAAACAGGATGCTTTTATTTCAGTTTCCACACAATTGTTATGCTCTTTGGTTTTCTTCTCATTATCACCAGACAATTCTCTGACAGATCACCATAAGTGAAGCCCTTCTCTGAAGTTCATAGTGCATGTTGCTAGGAAGGATGTTTTGTTGCTATAAAACCCTTCTATCTGATCAAATTCTATTTCTTTTCCTCACTTAACTATTTGCCACTTCTGCTTGTGGTTTTACTGGAATATGGGCAAGAAAAAATTGATTACTGGTGTGTACACTTTCATGATTTAAGTAATTTATTTGTTGGATTTATTAAGGACACCAACCTGAAAAAGAGTCTATGCAATAAATGTGTTAAAAGATAAAGGTTCCACTTGCACATATGTGCTAGTCATTCCCAACTCTAGGGGACAGTGCTTAATGTAGATTGAGGGATTGATGAGACATGAGGCCTCTGAGGTAAGTTAGAACAGCATTTATTCAAACAGAGAGGGTGAAACTATGTACAAGTAAAGATTCAGCACCTCGCCCTGCTTGACAGCTATTCATACGGAGCTGTCAAGCAGGGCAACCAATAGACGTGCTTCTGATAGCCCATGCTCAGCCAGCCATGCCTTAGCCAATAAGGCGCGGCTTGGCTGTTGCTGGCTGTCAGTCGTAAGTGCAAGGACTTAACACTTCTCCCCCCCCCCCCCCAGCAAGGCGCAAGCAGGAATATTGTGCATACGTACTTGTGGAAGTAGGCGGGTCAGTGGCAGACATGTCCCGAGTGTCTCAGTTCAGGAGGCAGCGGCAGAGAGATAAGATGTCCCTGTTGCAGCTACTCCCCGAAGGGAGTGTAGCTCTAGGTGATGTCATCAGGGCCTGCTCCAGAGGGCGGAACCAAAGTCACAGGTAGGACAGGGCGCATCCATTGGAGGCGGGTTTGAGAACAATTGTTGGTAGGCAGCATCTGGATAGGCGAGCTCTGATTGGGGAAAGGCTTTTGGATGGGGTAAACCTGGTGGTGCGAGGCCAGAAGGAGTTAGTGAACAGAACGGCTGCCGTAAGGCCGTAGCAGGGCAGGAGAGGCCTGACTGGGGGAAGTCAGGCCTCACAAGGGATTGAAACAGTAGGCTGTGGCAGTATGAAGGCTGGCTGCTGGGCGACGGTGGCCGGGTTTGATGGGCTGGTTTGAGTGGAGGCCTCAGGTTGTAGGCGGTGCCTTAGTTGATCCACATGGTGCCGCCACTCGGTGCCATCTGGGAGGTGGACCCTGTAAGAATAGGGACCAGTTATTGTGGTGATGGTGGCAGGCACCCACCTTGGATCCCCGGAATAACTCCTGGCCCATACGAGGTCCCCATCCCTGAAGGCGCGGGGAGGGGCCCCAGGTTGCCAGGCTGTTCCCCAGAATAGAGAGCGTGCTGGCTGATCAGCAGCTCAGGCACTGGCCTATCAGCAGCTTAGCAGGGCTTTTTCATGTGATAAGGCAAGGGGTGGAATGCTGACCCAAAAGGTAGGCAGCCACCCTTGCAGGCCAATCGCCCCAGTCCATCTGACCCAAGGCCTCTTTGGCCGAGCAGACCGCCCTTTCCGCCCAGCCATTGCTGGCCAGGTGGTAAGGGGCGACAGGCACATGGTGGATGCCCTGTGTGACCAGGAACTCCTGGAATGTCGTGGATGTAAATTGCGGGCCATTGTTGGACACGACCACATCCGGCAAGCCATGGGTGGTAAATAGCCATCGCAAGGCCCGCACCGTGCTCTCCGATGTGGTGGACGACATTAGGATGAGTTCCACCCAGCGAGAGTATACATCCATGACCATCAGGAACATCTGGCCATGGAAGGGGGCCACAAAGACCAGGTGCAGCCTCAACCAGGGTCCCCTAGGCATCTCCCACTGCCAGGGGGAGGCAGCAGGGAGACCAGAATGGAACGGCTGGCATGGGGAGCACCGAGCCACCCAGGCTGCTATCTCATCATCCAGATGGGGCCACCAGACATAACTCCAGCCTTCATGCGCACTATGCCCGGGTGGTCCCCATGGAGGCGAGTAAGCACCTGGTGGCAGAGGGCCAGGGGAATAATGACCCTGTCCCCCCAAAAAGGCACCCACATTGTAGTGACAGGTCCAGCTGATGGGCCTTAAAAGGCTGGAAGTCTTCTGAGACTCCGCCTATAGGCCAGCCCCTCAGGACCCAAGCCATGACCTGGGAGAGGACAGGGTCAGCCCTGGAGTGGGCCGCCACGTCAGTGGCCATCAGAGGCAGGTCCAGGGAGGTGATAGATAGGACAGAGAGGCAAGGAACTGGCTGTGGGTCCATGCAGGGAAGGGGGCAACGGCTAAGGGCATCTGCATGTCCCAGCTGTTTGCCTGGACAGTATCTCAGCGTATATGAGTACCCTGCCAGGAACTCCATCCCGCAGTATTCCGAGGGGAGAGAATAGGAGGGGTCGGATGGTCACCAGCCAGAAGTCCAAGGAGAGGCTTGTGGTCGGTGAAAAGTGTGAAATGCCGTCCATATAGATAATTGTGGAACTTTTTAATCCCGGACGCTGTTACCTTCTTCTCAGCTTGTTTATTGAAAATGTTAGCAGGAAGGGCATGGATTGTTTATACAGGTGCTCCTCTGGGGTACTTTTAGTAGCTGGACTGGAGTGAAAAGAAAGCCTCGACTTGAAAGATTGCAGTGAATCTGTTTGGAATTTAATAGAAAAGCTTTTGATGCTATAGTAGCAGTGTTTACTATCTGGAGGAATGGCGCAACACAAAAAAGAAAAGGAATTAACATTGCAAATGATCATGCAAGAAATTCAAAAAATACAAGTAAGAACAGAGAGCATTGAAAAGAGAATGGAGAATATAGAACAAAGAACAAAAAAAATAGATGAAAAAATTGAGAATACTTACCAAATGATGATGAAATTTGAGGACAGAGTTTAAAAATTGAAGAAAAAGATGAACAAAGAGAGAAGGAAATTGTTGATATTGACAGCAGATTGAGCGTGGTTGGAAATGACAGGAGTGGAATATTGAAATGGGAGGCTGACAGATTGGAACTTTACCTCAGATACCAAAACATAGATGAAGAAAAGGGAGAAAATTTGGCAGAAGTAATGAGAGAAATTTTGGCAGAAGCATCGGTGATAACAAAAGGGAAGTTGATGGAAGGAACAGACGGAGGGTTTTGAGTCTTTACAAGATATGCAATGAAAAACAAGTTGCTAAGAGAAGTCCATATAAGATCTACCAAGAAAGCAATCAGAACATAAATACTACAAATGGCAAGAGATATAAGATTGCACTACTATTGGAAGGATACAGGATGATGTAATGGAATGTTTTAATAAAAACTAATTTAAATTTAAAGTTAAATTTAGAATATTACGCCTAAAATGAAGTAATAATAGTTATAGCCAAATAAATGATTAACAATGATAATAATGCACATATATATATAATAGATCGATAATATGAAATTTTATACAAATTGTAAGTGAGGACTATGGAGAGGATGCTCAAAAGTTTTGTAACTAAAGATAAACAATTTTATATAGAATATAATATTAAGATGTAATATTATTGGATCATTTTAGGATGATGTAATGAAATGCCATAATATAAATTTATTTTAAATTTAGAATATCTCACATAAATGGATGTAATAATAGTTATAGCCAAATGAATGTTTAACAATGATAATAATTGTATACATATATATTAGATACGAGATTCTATATAAATTGCAAGTGAAGACTATTGTGAGGAAGCACAAAAGCTTTGTGCTTCCAATCGACATACTGTTTGTAACTGGAGGATGGTTTTTATGTTTTGTGTGTGTTTATGTTTCTTTTTTTTTTTAAAAAAGTTATACCTGTATGTATGTATGTATGTATGTATGTATGTATGTATATATGTATGTGTATGTGTATGTGTATGTGTATGTATATGTATATGTATATGTATATGTATATGTATATGTATATGTATATGTATATGTATATGTATATGTATATGTATATGTATATGTATATGTATATGTATGTATGTATGTATATGTATGTGTATATGTGTGTGTGTATATATATATGTATGTATACAGTATATGTATATATATGAGCCACTAAAAATTCTTATAATAATTAATAATAATAATAATAATAATAATAATAATAATAATAATAATAATACAAAAAGGCATTTGACTCACTGCCACATAGTTGGATCATAAAATGCTTAGAAACAACTGGCATTAGCAAAAATATTACATCCTTTACTGAAAAGGCAATGAAACAATGGAGAACTGAGTTGGCAGTAGGGAATGAGAGCTACGGAATGGTTAATATCAAGCGAGGAATTTTCCAGGGTGATTCACTTTCACCTCTTCTCTTCATCATCGCAATGATCCCACTATCAGTAATCTTAAAAAAAATGAAATTAGGCTACCAAACAGCCAAAAAAGCTGAAAAAATTTCGCATTTACTATATATGGATGATTTGAAACTCTATGGAAAGTCAGAAATAGAAATCCAATTATTGACAAATACAGTCCGAGTATTCAGCACCGATATTTCAATGCAGTTTGGCATGGAAAAATGCGCCACTGTATCCATAAAAAGGGGCAAAATCACTGCATCTGAGGGAATTGAAATGCCCAATGGCCAACTAATTAAATGCAAAGAAAATGAAGCCTACAAATACTTAGGCATTCTGCAGTTGGATAACATCAAGCATGGAGAAGTAAAAACTATTGTCAGGCGAGAGTACACCAACAGAGTTAGGAAAATTTTGAAATCTAAATTGAATGGTGGAAATACAATCAAGGCCATAAATACCTGGGCAATACCAGTTATAAGATACACAGCTGGCATAGTTAACTGGACACAAGCTGATTTGGACCTTTTGGACCGAAAAACCAGGAAACTAATGACAATGCACTACAGTTTACATCCACGTGGTGATACTGATAGACGATATCTGCCCCGAAAATCAGGTGGCAGAGGATTATTACAAGTGAAGCAAACAGTTGAAGAAGAAAAACATGCACTGGCTGATTATTTAAGACACTCAAGAACATCTATTAATCGAAGTAAAGAACAAAAATCTACTGAAGGCCCAACAGACAAAACAAGAATACAGAAAAGATGTGATAAAATCAAGAATGGAGAGTTGGCAGAACAAAGCACTGCATGGTCAATTTCTGGAAAAAATAAAAGATAAAGTGGACAGTGAACAAACTTGGTTATGGTTAAAAACAGGTACATTAAAGAAAGAAACAGAGTCACTAATCCTGGCTGCGCAAGAACAAGCTATCCGCACAAATGCCATTAAGGCCAAAATCGAAAAATCCTCTGATGATGCCAAATGCAGACTTTGCAAAGAAGCTGATGAAACTGTTGATCACATACTCAGCTGCTGTAAAAAAATCGCGCAGACTGATTATAAATTGCGGCACAATTCAGTAGCACAAATGATCCATTGGAATTTGTGCAAAAATTATAATATTAAAACAGCAACAAACTGGTGGGAACATCAGCCTGAAAAAGTCACCGAAAATCAGATGGTCAAAATCTTGTGGGATTTCCGTATACAAACCGACAAAATACTGGCGCATAATACACCAGACATCACACTGGTTGAGAAAAATAAGGTCACAATCATAGACATCGCAATACCAGGTGATAGCAGGGTCGCCGAGAAGGAACATGAAAAAATCGCAAGATACCAGGACTTAAAAATCGAAATTCAACGACTATGGCACAAACCAGCAGTGGTAATTCCAGTGGTAATTGGCACACTGGGTGCTATTCCAAAAGCACTGGAATTACATTTAAAACAGTTAAAAATTGACAAAATCACCATCAGTCAAATGCAAAAAGCCGCACTGCTTGGATCTGCACGCATATTACGAAAATACGTTACGACGTCCTAGGCCCCTGGGTGGGGCCCGACTAGTAACCAATGCCAAATCCAGCGAAACAACTGGCCGCTGTGATACAATTGTATAATAATAATAATAATAATTGTTAATATTATTAATAATTACCCTCAAAGAGGTAAATATAATTGCATGGATCTAACAATCCGGTTAAGCTTCCTTCACAATCCAGAAGGCCTTGGATCTTAGATGTATTGAACCATCTTGAAATATCTGTACCTTTCATATAATGGCTCAATATACAGTGCAGAATTTAGCAAGCATTTATTTTACTTAGTATTTGGGTTATTCTTAATTCTATCTTGTCCTTGGTGAGAAACCTGTTAGATTAGGATAATCTTTCTCCTCTTCAATCAATTCATTTTTGAGAAACAAAAATAGTTTCTTTGCTATCTGGTATAAAAAAAATGACTCTTTGGTTTCATATGGATTCATTATTGGAAAAGAATGACTACTGTCTCATTTTATTATATACTTTTCTTACACTGACTTGGGTAAAACCCTAAGTACTCCTTCTATGTGGTCATTGTTTCTGAGTCCAAAAGAATCTGTGACCCAATCCTGCTGGACCGAGGACAGAATAATACATTTCTCCCTTCTCACCTTAATATCCAAGCACTTTAGTGCTGCTCACAAAGTAAACAAGCAAAACCAGAAGACACTTCTGGAGATGTCATGTTGTGGTTCATAGCGGGATCAGAACTGCTTTTCTGAAATGACCTGTGACTGTCCCTGTGGGTAAAATTTTACCCCTGCATTTGGAGATTGCAAAATCACAATATACCACTTAGAACTAAATAGACATTAAGGAAGCCTCCTAAAGCCTCTGGAGAAAAACCAGCAACTTGGAAGTCCATTCCTGAACTTCTGGTTTGTGTGTTGGGCCGTTTTTTGCCCTCAGGCTCCAGGGGGAGGCTTTCTAGGGGGGGAAATGCTCCCAGAAGTCAGAAAACTGACCATTTCCAGTCTCTGGAGGGCCTCTGGTGGGTGTCCGAGGCCATTTTTGCCCTCCCCAGGCTCCAAGAAAGCTGTGCGTGTATCCGTGGAGCAGCAGGGGAGGGTGTCACACATGCAAGTACAGGGGACACAGCGCAGGTGGGACATTAAATTATGGGGGTGGGTATATGCTTTTGGTACCCGAGGCAAAAAAGCTTCGCCATCACTGTCCTAAGCAATTCACAAGGAGAGTTTCATTCACCCAATAATATCACAATGTTGAAGCTATTTGATATCAACCCCCCCCCCAATATGTATATCATGGTTAGATTCATTCATTTATTCACATTTATATAGCTGCCGATCTCACAAAACAAGTGACTCTGGGTGGCATATAACAAAGTTAATAAACAATAGTTCACAAATAACAATTATTAAAATTGGATGATAAATGCAAATAATATGATAAAATACAGTTAAAAATAGTTGCTTATGATCATATATTTTTACAGAAAACCATTGTAGGACCAATTACTGCTATACATTTTGCAAAGCTAATTTTCAAAGATGATTTACATGTAATGTATGAATGTATAAAATGGTTTTTTAAGACAAAGGAGTATCCTAATTTTTTTTGCATTGTAAAATAATCATATAATACAAAGACACAATAATATAGAAAACATTATATTTTACTAATATTAGTCTTAGCCCACTTTAATGAAGTCCATGATCCAATTATTTAAGTAAATATTTAAAATTGTGCTTTTAAGATGATATTCTGGGCTTCCGGGGGGGCGGAGCCTGTCGCTGAGGAGGGCTCAACCGAGCTCCTCTCAGAGATCTGGTCTGTATATCTAAATAAGATCATAGATATCACCCCTTTTTGGCTATAAAGGGGCAGGGAGTAGCTCTGTGTGCTAGGGTCTATTCGTAATTCACAGCCTTTCTCTTTTTTTTGGCTGTGGACAGAGATTAGATCCAGCGTGAGCGGAGCTTTTATCTCCAGCCAGTTCTTCTCAGCTGCTTTTTTTTGCAGCCCCAGACAGGTGACCCCCCCCCAGGACAAAGCAAAGTTGTTTGAAGCTAGGATTAATACGGGCGGGTCCCACTCCTGTGAGATTTATGCTTTTATTGCTATCTTAAATACCAGCACCATTTGTCTTAGAGGCTTCTTTGTTTAAACGGACTTCAAAATGGCGATTTCTCTCCGTTGGTGACTGATAGGGGATGTACGTAGCCGGTTTTAGCTTCCTGCAGACCGCTCCTTAACAAGATAATTTTTTTTTTGTTTTTTTGGAAACAGAGGGGAGTGAAAGCGCTGTTTATTTGTTTATTTATAATGGCACCCAGGTCAAAATCGAAGCGTCTCTTTACAAATGTGCCTAAAGAATCTATGAATGAACTTAAAGAATTTACACTGGAATCGCAGCCCTTGTCTCCTACGCCCTCTGCTGGAGAATTCTTAACACAGGAATTTTTTTTTCAAATGTTTAATGATTTTAAACAAGAAATTAAGGAATTTGTATTGGAGCTATATGGTGATTTAAAGTCTAAAATTGACCAAATGAAGGCGAATACGTTTGCAGCCATGTCTGCCCTGTCAGATTATACCGCTGAAATAGAGAATAAATTGGAAAGCTTGGAGGAGGCTAATTCTAATTTGACTACTAATATTCAAATATTACAACAAAAAATTAGAGACACTCAAGAACAGCTCGTTATGATAAACTTTAATAAGAAGGCATTCGCAATAAGAGTCAGAGGATTCCGCGAAAAGGAGCGAGAGAATCTGAAACAGACCTTTGTTGAAGCCCTCAGCCATGCGGTGGGAAGCCCGGGACTTAACTTTGATTGGCAGATTCGGAAAATCTATCGCCAGAATTCGTTGGTAGCGGAACAGCGACAGCTCCCGAGGGACATAATTATATATTTCTCCACAAAAGAATCCAGAAACGCGATCATGCAAAAATTTTACAATAATAGTTTGAGAGTTGATGGCCAGGACTTGATTGTCTTCAAAGAAATACCATTTCAGATGTTGAGAGCAAGAAGAGACTATGCTTTTTTAACTAAAGAGCTTAGAAATCATCAGATTCAATATAAATGGGAGGCCCCAGCCAGCATTACGGTCACATTTGAGAATCAAAGACTTCGTCTCAATTCTGTTTCGGAGGCTCGAGATTTCTATTACAAGACTTTGAAGGCGGGACTTCCTGATTCACTTGGAAAAGAGGAGAGACAAGCCGAAGGAGAAGGCAAGCAACAGACCACATGGCTGCAAGATGGAGGGGGTAGCTCCCCCTACCTCGGAGAAGCAGAAAAGCGGAGTTTGAGGATTTAGACATTCTAAAATATTCGCCAAAGTTGTGGATTGAATGGGGGTTTGCGACCTCTCTCCGGTAGAAAAAGCGGAATTTATTGGTGGGGTGATACTGAATGTATATATGTAAAATGCATGCAGAATGATTTACGCTGTTTAAATCTTTTTAGAAGGGAAAGTTTGAAGAGATTATTTTAAAATAGAAGGTAAACTGATTCTTGTTGAAACTATTATTTGAATATGTGGAATGATCTATGCTATTTAATTTTTATTAGAAGGGAAAGCTTGGTGAAATTATTTTGAGCTAGATTTTAAACTAATGTCTGCATAAATTTGATAGTGGCAAATATCAGAGAAGCAAGGGATGAGGGTAAAATGCATGCGGAATGATTTACGTATATTGGTGGGGTGATATTGAATGTATATATGTAAAATGAATGCAGAATGATTTATGTTGTTTAAATTCTGTTAGAAGGGAAAGCTGGATGAGATTACTTTAAAACAGAAGGTAAACTGATTCTTGTTGAAAGTATTATTTGAATATGTGGAATGATCTATGCTATTTAATTTTTATTAGAAGGGAAAGCTTGGTGAAATTATTTTGAGCTAAATTTTAAACTAATGTCTGCATAAATTTGATAGTGGTAAATATCAGAGAAGCAAGGGATGAGGGCAAAATGCATGCGGAATGATTTACGTTGTTTAAATCCTATTAGAAGGGAAAGTTGGTCGGGATCATTTTAAGATAGAATGCAAACTGATTTTTGTGTAAAGTAATACTTGATCCACGCTGCTTAAATTTTACTAAGAAGGGAAAGTTTGGTCAAATTATTTTGAATTACTGTTTGAAATTAAGGTTAAGAAAGATTATTTACGCTGTTTAAATCCTATTAGAAGGGAAAGTTTGATTATTCTTCTGTAAAGTAATATTTGAATATGTGGAATGATCCACGCTGCTTAAATTTTACTAGAAGGGATTATTTTTGAGCTAGATTGTATATCGATGTCTATACAAATTTGGATAAATGTTTATCTGAATACAAGGTTAAGGAAGAGGAATGGGAGAGTCTACAGGAGGCCGGGGTAAATAACAAAGAAGCAAGAGACGAGAATAAAATATAGATAGAATGACTTATACTATTTAAGCATAGATAAAGATGGGGGGCTGAGCTTAACACAAAGAGTTTCTTTTTTTTTTCTTTGTTATTTTTTTTTTTTTTTTCCCTTAATATATTACTTTTATTTTTAATCCATACGAACATAAGATACTTTAGATAGAAGGCAGTGCCAGGTGTGGGCCCTGGGAAGTCGGGAGGAGTAGGGATGGGGATTTATGGGGGGTGGGTGGGTGGGTGTTAACATAGTCTCAATAAGAACAAGAATGCACTTATATACGGTTGTTCTTTTTTTTTTCCTTTTTTTTCTCTTTTCTTTCTTTATATTTTTTTTCCCTTGGTTTATTTTACTTTTTATCAGATTATAATAAACAACACTTGAATAAAGGAATACACCAAGGAGGGAGGTAGAGGGAAAGAGGAGGGAGGAGTAAGGAAGGAGTAAGGGGAATGTAAGGAGGGCGTGTTGGGAGTAAGGGGAGAAGGAAGGTTTGAGGGGAAAGGGAAGTAGGAGGGGAGCGTTAGAGGGAGGAAAGGAAAGTTGGAGGGGGTAGATGGGGTGTATGGAGGATGGAAGTGTCAGGTGGGGTTGTGAATGATGAGTTGTGTTTTCTTTTTTAATTTTTTTTTATTTTTTTATTTTTTTTATTTTTTTTTCTTATAGCAAATACCCTGTATATAAGTGATTGTAAAATGGAATGTGAAAATGAATAAAATATATTAAAAAAAAAGATGATATTCTGCATTTAAAGTAAAAATATACAGTAGTCTAATTTCATGACCCGACAAATGCGTGCACAACAAAAGCGCGGCGACAAAACCACGGTGCTAAAACCGCGATGTCATCAACGCGCCGACAACAGTGCACCGACATAAGTGCGCCGACAGAAGCGTGATTTAAGTTAAGGTAAGGGTTAGGGTAAGGGTTAGGTTTAGGTTTAGGGTTAGGGTTAGGGCTAGGGTTAGGGTTAGGTCTAGAGTGCTCTTCTGTTGGCGCGCTGTTGTCGGTGCGCTTCAGCGCTCATTCATTGGTGTGGTTTAGAACTCGCAGTTTTGTCACCGCGGTTTCGTCGGGCGCGCTTTTGTTGGTCGCCCTTTTGTCGGTGAACCGTCTAATTTAGTTGTGTTAAATATTAAAATAAATGCATATGTATATAATAAAAACTTTTTAAACAATCTTGAACTGTATTGATGCAAGAGTGTCTTTATTATCACATTTTTAAATCCAAGAATGCTGCTCAATAGTTAACTTTTTAGTGTTATATAGTTTTATGCATAGATATCATTTAGATTCCTTCCTATTACATTTTCATTCATGTTTCTAATGAACAAAGTTAAGGACTTAAAAGAGAAATCATTTGGATGGAAAATGAGAAAAACCTAGTGAAGTTTAGAATTTTTACACATTGACAAGGGGTATTGGCTGTGCTTCAAAAGAGTTTAGATTAGTCTCTACTGGACCATCAAAATGTGTAGAAAATGGATGTTCTTCCTATAATAAGTGTGAGCTTGAAACACATATAAGAATTATGAAGCTATTATGTGACATAAAAGAAGAGTAGAAAAAAATGTGTACAGAGAAAAGCAGGAAGGAAGTATAATTCCACTGCACTTTGTGGAGAGAGCATGAATGTCATTGTTAATGCTTTGATGGATAATGATGTTATACATTGTGACATGTTTTGCATTTACTGAAGATCTATCTACCTGTCTAGGCACTTGAGGAGCAGGTGGCACTCAGGGCTAGGAGGGCCTTTGCTCAACTTTGTGTTGTGTATCAATTATGCTCCTTTCTGGATCAGGATTCCCTCCTCTTGATTAGTCATGCCTGGTCATTTTCCATATGTACTATTGCATTATACTATATATGGGCTACTCTTGAAGAGTATCTTGAAGCTTCAGCTGCTGTAGAATGCAATTGTGGGTGCTCCAGGATGGCACATGTAACATGTCTGCTGAGGGAACTACATTGGGTTCCAGTTTGCTTGAAATCTAATTCAAGGTATTGATTATTACTCTTAAAACCCTACATGGCATTGGGCCAGGTTACTTAAGAAACCATCTCATCTCTTTCACATCAGCCCTCAGTCAGATAGGGAAGGTCTGTTATGGAACCTGTTGGTTAAACAATGTAAACTGGTGAGGGCCTTCTTTGCCATTGTCCTCACCCTCTGCAATATCCTTCCCCCACTCTCCTGACCTTTCAAATGAGTTTAAAGAACTGGATCTGCCATCCCACATGGGGCTCACAAAGCAGCATGCATCCATGTGTGTGGCTGGCACTTTGATAGCCCTCCCCCACCTTTAAATTTTTTAATTTATTCTATTATTGTTATTGTCTAGCCGTTTTGATTGATGTACTATATTTTGTATTTTTGATGTATTGTATTTTTATCAGATTCACTCTGAGTGAGATTGGTGGTATTTAAATTTTGATAAATAAAATATCTATCACCTATCTAACTATCTATCTATCTATCTATCTATCTATCTATCTATCTATCTATCTATCTATCTATCTATCTACCTACCTACCTACCTACCTACCTACCTACCTACCTACCTACCTACCTACCTACCTACCTATTTACCTACCTACCTATCTATCTATCATCTATCATGATGACCAAATAAAGATCTAACAATTTTGGGAGAAGAATATTGACTTAAATGTTATATTATTAGGCATCATAAAACCACAAAGGGCAATAAAACAGTTAATGAAAACAATTCATAGTTTTGAAGAATACTCTAGATATAAAATCAATGTTCAAAATAAAAACAATTACAAGATTTTTAATGCAAGCAGAAATCAATTTTTTGCAGAAAGAATCTGGCTGTCAGATAGCTCACTTAGACAAATACCCATCTAACAGCCAACAATCAACAAGTATACCAAGATAACTATGCTAAATTATGGGAAGAGATTAAAAGAGACCTTGAAAAGTGTAGAAGCTTAAAATTATTTTTGGTAGGATCAATTGCAATTATCCAAAATAATATACTATCCAAGATTGAACAATTTAACAATTGCAAGCATCCCAGAGTCATTGGAAATTAGGTGGCAGACATATTGAATAAATTATTATTATTAAGATAAACTGTCTATTCCAAATGACACCAATCAAAATTTCAGAGAGAATCTTACAAGACTGGCAAGAAATTGTGTGTATATATATAAAAAAACTTGAGAGTCAAACAAATACTCCTACAACATTTCCAAGAGAGAGATGGGCCTACACTTCCAAATTTTAAATCATATTATAAACACGCTGCCTGACAGGGACATGCAGTCAGGGGAGGCAGGGGAGGGAGAGCCTCACCACTGTCATCATGAAAAGAAAAAAAAATGTAAAAGGAAAAAGGCAAGAGCTGAGGTCAGGCTGAGCTAGTTGCTGCCAGAGTCACCATGGATGACTCTGCTTAATGCTTAACTGTTTAAAAAAACCTCTAAAAAAGTGCCCTCCTCAGGGGAAGGCAGGAGAATGAGGTGCCTCATCTAGTCTGACTTTATGATCTTGAGCAGAGCTAAGCAAGGGTTAAAAGCCGAAAAATTCCTGACATAGATGAGGCACGTCGTTCTCCTGCCTCCTGTAGAGGGCTTTTTTTAGAGGCTTTTTTAAACAGTTAAGCAGAGTGATCCACACTGTGACTCTGGCAGCAACTAGCTCAGCCTGACCTCATCTCTTGCCTTTTTCCTTTTACATTTTTTTCTTTTCATGATGACAGGCAAGAGCAGAGTTGAAATCCTCTGTGAAGCAGCTGGAAAAGGTATATGTGGATCGGAGAGAGGGTGAGGAATTCAAACTTCATCCTCCTGGTGCAACTTTGTGCATGTGTGTGTGTGTGTGTGTTTGAGAGAGGGGGGAGGGAGCATATTGAGACAGTTCTTTAATTTATGCACTATGTAATACTCTAATACTATGCCTTTGGGTCTTCTGAAATTTTAATTATCCAATCATAAGCAAAAACAATGTTTTCAGTAGAATGAATTTCCACTTCTACTTACAACTGCCAGCCAAAATGCTGCTAGTGGTATTGCTAACATGGGCTGAGGAGGAAAACCTAAATTTTCTGAATCCTGGTGCAACTTTGTATATGTGTGTGTCTGTGTGTGTGTTTGAGAGAGGGGGGAGGGAGGGAGAGAGGGAGAAAGGAGGGGAAGGGAGAAGAAAAAGGAACAGAAAGAAAGAAACTTATTTAGCAAAGGAGAAAAACAAATGCTGTCATTTTAAATCGGAACTGAGCATGCCTGGCTGTGGAATTCTGGGAGTTGAAGTCCACAAGTCTAAAAAAAATGCTGCCTCACCAGCCATAAAACTCACCGCATGTCACTGCTGCCTGACATAGATAACAGAGTGGATAAAATTCTCAAACAGTAGAATGTCAATATTCATAGTTAGCTTCATGGGTATTTATGGTGTAAATATACAAATGAGGATAAACATGTAAAGGGACATATTTTAGACAGTCTGATAAAAGTATGGAATTCTAGAAAGGGAATATTAAGACCAACAATTTTACCTCTAGCTTCTCCCTCAAATGCTTTTCATGTTGGAGATAATACAATAAAGTTTAATCACATATGCAGGTATGGTTCATTAACACTCTCTGAATATGCATCAATGGAAAAACTAACAGTATACATTCACAATAGGAATTTAACCAAGAATGGTTTCTATATATAACAATCTATCACATACAGTAGCATGACAAATATAATCACTTACAGTGATAGCTTCTAAGGGAACCCAAATGTCTGCAAACTTTGTAAATTAGCAAATGATAAACAAGAGAAAGTTGGAAACCCATTTGTTCTATTTTATTTTTCATTGTCTTTTCTTTCTTTCTTTTTTGTTATTTTAATTATTGTTAATTTTTTTTTGCTTATCTATTTTTTTCCTTTTATTAATATGTTAAAAAGTTAACAATACAATGCAGACCTTAATACTAAATGACCAGTTCAAGACCAAGATATTTCTTTTACAAAACATATTTTGATGGAATCTCTGTGGTATTTGATGGTCTCTGTGTTTGTGGGTCTCTCTACGTGTGTATTTGTGTGTGGATGTTATAGTCAAACTCCTGGATCAAAAATCAAACAATCTTATGCTTGGATTATTGATATCCCAAATTGTAATTAATATTGATAGACTACTTCTTCCTCCTTTATTTACAATAATCTAAGTTAAGTAAACAATAGTGTGTCAATAATCTTAAAATTATAATACACAAATACCATTTTATTGAAACACTGTATAAATTACTATGATTCATAACAAGATTATAATAATAATCCCCCCAATGGCTATACAAATTCATTGAACAACATTCTAAACTATGGGTTACAACACCGGAACAGTGGAAATACCTATAAAGAATGGACTAATTTTGCACATCTTTCCCCATGTGCTTCTTTCTAAGCATTAGTTACACGCTTGTTTGATTCACATAGTTTGAAAAGAAAGTTTTGCAGAAGCCAGGAGTGCTAACTATGAATACAAAATCTGATATTCATGACAGTTCAGCATTATTTTATGTCATTAATTCCTGTTTTTGATTACTATTCAAGTTTGCATCTAATATCTTAATCAGGGTTCTGTGCAAAATCAAGCCAATATTCCCTACTCCAAAATTATGCAAAGTTGTGTGTTGTGTAGCAATACAATAGGGTTTGTTTTTGGAGGTTCATCATAGATGTTTTGCCTGAGTTAATTGCATACTTAGGGTCACAGTCTACGTACATGGCTTATTAGTTGCACTAAGGGTAACTTAGTATAATCTTTGATACAGATCTGAAGTATAAGTGTAGTTTAAATTCTAATACAACAGTTCAGAAAACAGACCCGTTTGAGGAAATAACTATGTTTCCAAATATACTGCATCAAGTCTTTTTTTATGGAAACAAAGCCTAGTAAATACTAGGAAAAAGATTTCATGGAAAGAAATTTCTATACTTTGGGTTGATAATACATAAAACTTTATTTAATGTTCTATACCTGGGATGTGAACCTATGGCACGTGTGCCACAGATGGCACCCGGAGCCATTTGTTGGGGCACGCGGGTTCCTGCCTTATCAGCTGGCCAGTGCGCATGCGCTCGTTGTCCAGCTGAGTTCACCCTTTTTTAAAGCCATTTTCACCCTCCCCAGGCTTCAGAGGCTTTATAGGAGCCTGGGGAGGGCTAAAAGATCCTCCACCGCCCCCCCGGAGGCCCTCCAGAGGCTTCATGAGCTTCCCTGAAGCCTCTGGAGTGCAAAAAACCAGCCCTATGGGCAAACCGGAAGTTCGGGAACAGACTTCTGGTTTGCTTGGAGGGTCGTTTTAAGTGAAGCCTCCTGAAGGTCCCTGAAGCCTCTGGAGCACTCAAAATGACCCTCCAAGCAAACCGGAAGTCACTTCTGGTTTGCTCGTTGGGTCTTTTTTTGCCCTCCGAGGCAAAACTGTTGAAACATCGCCATAATCACGTGATTTACATTTGGATGCTAGACAACTGGCTCACATTTATGTCGGTTGCAGTGTCCCAGGATCATGTGATCACCCTTTGCAGCCTTCTGACAAGCAAAGTGAATGGGGAAGTCAGAGTCATTTAACAACTGTGGTACTAATTTAACAACTGCAGTGATTCACTTAACAAATGTGGCAAGAAAAGTCTTAAAATGGGGCAAAACTCAACCATATAAATTTTGTCGTAAGTTGAGGACTATCTATAGTAGTACTTGCTGGTACTATCCACAAAAACACAGAAACAGACTCATGGTATATCATAATTTCTTTTCTAAATCTACCTTCCTAGCAATATCAAAAAGTACTATCATTTGTATCTGCCTCAATCAATGGGTTCAAAGTGAACCCATTGTTCGCAACCTATAAAAAGTTTTTCTGTTTCTCAGTGACCCACAATCACTACCTAAAGCCTGAATTTTGGATACCACCATAGGAGCAAAGGAGAAATCTGAAAGAAGACCTGCTGGCAACGTGCCATGGCTATCAATCTTACAAATAGCATGAAGGTTTTCAAAAGAAACATTGCAAAGTATCCACAAATCACTTTAGTGAGTACATTGGCATTTTAATAAGTTCAGTCCCATTAGCAGTGACAGGATGAGAGGACTATAAATGCAAGCCTATCTGTTTCACTCACTTGGGATGATATTGCTGGTTTATTGCAACCCTGTCACTGCATTGTGTTGGACAGATTTCAGTCCCAATGAATTCAAATGTAGCTATTGTCTTTTGTTACAATTCAGCAATGTGTATGTTTAGGTATGAATGCACAGGCTTGCAACTTGCTGGAAAATAAAACTCTTGGATACTCTTTGAGGTTACTCTGCATTTTGCAGTGCATATTGTCTCACTCCTGAAGTAAGCAGAGCCACACGGCCAGTTTGGAAGGTGGAAAAGTTAAAGGTGGGTGCCTCAGACATTTGCAAAAATTAAGATGCACATTTGGTTCCTTAACCCACCTGCCCATGTTCTCTGGATCTACAAAAAATTGTTTTGGAGCTACCTGATGTCTCTTAGACCAATGGTGGGATTCAATTTTTTTACTACCCGTTCTGTGGACATGGCTTGGTGGGCATGATATGGCTTGGTGGGCATGGCTTGGTAGGCATTACAGGAGAACAATACTGTAAAATCTCCATTCTCTCCCCACTCCATGAGAAGGTTACTGCAAAATCCCCATTTCCTCCCGGTCAACTGGGACTTGGGGGGCAGAGAATAGATGGGGGTGGGGCCAGTCAGAGGTAGTATTTACCAGTTCTCTGAACTTGTCAAAATTTCTGCTACCGGTTCTCCAGAACTGGTCAGAACCTGCTGAATACCACCTCTGTCTTAGACCACACTTCTTCCACTCCTACATTAAGGGAATTAGGTCTCCTATTGGCTCAATTGAACCCTAACCCTAACCCCTGTGTGAACACCCTGGGCAGCATTATATGCAGAAAAAAAATAAAAACAATATAATTAACCCATCCCAACACAGTCCCAAAACAAACACACAAGATAGGTCTAAAAGCAAGGGAGAATAAATTTGTTTGGACAGCCTTATCAAAGGCTAGAAGGAGGGTATTGTATACTTTGCCATGTCAATCCCTGTTCTCTCTTTAAATAGTAAAATATGTGATGTTTGTGATTTGAAAAGTGCATTACCCCACTTTTAAGGATAAAAGGTCAACATTTTCTATATATATATATTTAAATCAGCAAAAGATGGTCTTCTTTGGTCATATTTTGTAAAGGATTGATCAAATTGCTAAGATGCAATCCATAGTAATAGTTTTACTAAACTTCAATGAAAATCAATTTGAAAGAGTTGATGCTTACGGTAGTGCCCATGGAATCAAAAAGTGCAAATAACAGCTAGGTCTACCATGCTTGATCAATAACAGGTTGAAGGAAATTTCTACAAAAAAGAAAAAAAAACTTTTGACTTTTTGTTTGATTGCTTGCTGGAATCAAACACATATTAATGAAATCCAAACATATATAATACCAGTTTTTAAATAATTCATTTCTTTTTTCTAACCTATGTGAAGGTAGAATGCTATTTTTAGCCATATTTGTCACTTGTCCTTTCTTTAGCTACTGTTGCTATTGTTACTATTTATTTATCTAGTAATATTATTGCAATATTCAAGTGTAGTAACCTGCATGAACTGGAAATATATTCATGTTGTTTTTCCATGGAAGTGAGAAAAACAGCTGTAGGTCAGCCAAATTTTACTGCAGATGAGAAAATTGAATATTTGAGCAACTGTGTACTGGACTGTTACTCCTTATGCAAACCTTGCCATTTTGCATAAGGAAAAGAACTGGGTTGGATGAGAATATTTAAAACAAAATACTAATATGTTTGGATGATTCCTACTGGTGAAGAGCCAGGTCTAATGAAGCTCTAAATAAACTATCATTTCGGGGCATGGCATACCTCACAGCAGCCTATCATGGCTCGCCAGAAAAAGCAGGTGTTATTCAGATGAGAACAGATGAAGTCTCTGCACCCTCAATTAAATCAAGATGTCTTTTGTTTAAAAGTAGGAATGTGGAACACAGAGAATCAAATGAATGGAAGCTAGATGGAACAAGTTCTATCAGCAATCTAGATGGAACAAGTTCCCCAGCAATCTAAAATTAATAGGGTTATCAGTGCATGTAACCTAGATGTTTGTGTGGGTAAGATTATCATCCCTGCTGTCAAGCAAAATCAAGCATTTAATAGTGAGTGCCATACCATGTGCACTAATCAAACAGTTGGCAATAAAATAGGGGCAGTCAGGCACAACACAGGTTATGTAGACAGTAAACACAGGGTCAATCAAAATGGACTCAAATGTCTATAAACCACTGCACAGAGTATGAGGAATAAACAGGGTGAATTAGAAATTCAAGTAAATGAGGGCACATATGATATTGTTACCATTACAGAAACTTGGTGGGATGAAACCTACAAAAGGAACATACAGCTAGAAGGATTTAAATTATTTAAAAGAAATAGACCAAATAAAAGAGGAGGTAGAGTTGCACTATATATAAGAAATAACTACATCTTTACAGAAATAGAGCACAACAATGATGAACATTTTCTTGAATGCATTTGGGTCAATATTAGGGGGGGAGGATGATATTGTCATATGTCTATATTATAGGCCGGAATGGCGAACCTATGGCACACATACCACAGGTGGCACACGGAGCCATTTGTCAGGCCATGCGCATGCTGGCCAGCTGAGTTCAGCCTTTTTTAAAGGCATTTTTTGTTCTCCCCAGGCTCCAGAGGCTTTATAGGAGCCTGGGGAGGGCGAAAAGAGCCTCCCCACCCCCAGAGGCCCTCCAGAGGCTTCAGGAACTTCCCTGAAGCCTCCAGAGCGCAAAAAACTAGCCCTAAAGGCAAACTGGAAGTTCAGGAAGTGACTTCTGGTTTGCTTGTAGGGTCCTTTTTAGTCCTCCGGAGGCTTCAGGGAAGGATCCTGAATATTGGAATATTGCATTCAGTTTTGGTCACCATGATTTTAAAAAGATATGGAGACTCTAGAAAGAGTGCAGAGAAGAGCAGCAAAGATGATTAAGGGACTGGAGACTAAAACATATGAAGAATGGTTACAGGAACTGGGTATGTCTAGTTTAATGAAAAGAAGGACTAGGTAAGACATGATAGCAGTGTTCCAATATCTCAGGGGTTGCCACAAAGAAGAGGGAGTCAAACTATTCTCCAAGGCACCTGAGGGTAGAACGAGAAGCAATGGGTAGAAACTAATCAAGAAGAGAAGTAACTTAGAACTGAGGAGAAATTTCCTGACAGTTAGAACAATTAATCAGTGGAACAGCTTGCCTCCAGAAGTTGTGAATGTTCCAACACTGGAAGTTTTTAAGATGTTGGTTAGCCATTTGTCTGAAGTGGTGTAGGGTTTCCTGCCTAGGCAGGGTGTTGGACTAGAAGACCTCCAAGGTCTCTATTCTATTCTATTCTATTCTATTCTATTCTATTCTATTCTATTCTATTCTATTCCATTCTAGCCACAAAGAAAATACAGACATAAGCAAACAACTTTCACTCATTCATTCATTCATTCATTCATTATTTATTTATTTATTTATTTATTTATTCATTCATTCATTTAATTGTATGATTACCAACTTCAAAAAGGGACTCTGGGCAGTGAACAGCCTTTTAGAAATAAAAAACAGCTACAATAATACAAAAATTAAAAGACATTAGAATTAATAGACCAGTTGTTTTCAACTTCAAATCCCAGAGTTGTGGCCACTTCCAAAATGGCTTCCAGCATGGCACATGACAGCTTCTGAATGGATGGCTGCATGGCCTATCAGCATGAAAACTTAGACTGTGCATGTGCATGGTGCCTACCTCTAAAATGGAAAATGATGGGCTCTGTGGGAAGGCATTTTATTGGAACAAGGGATGATGAGCAGGTAGGCCCAAGGCTCTGGTACTCAGCAGCCCAGATGTTTTGCAAGGGTAATTTGAGGGTAGGATAGGGGTGGCATATAGAGGCCCTGTATATGCTGGATTGAGCTGGAGAGGTGCTGCAATATAGGCCTATCCCATTCCCTGAGGCATCTTGTGTTCTGCTTAATGACCTATGTGATCACTTAAAAACAATCACAACAGAGAGAACTGGGATTGTCAACTTTAAGTTAAACAATTGTGTGGGTACCTTGCTTAATGACCAGAATAATTTACAGGCATAATTTCTGGCTCAAATGTAGCTTAAAATCAAGGATTACCTTTAGATAATTACACCTCAGTATATTTCCATTTCATGTATAAATATGCTAATTTTAAAAGTTTGTGTCAAAATCATGAACCCTCATCTATTTATTCCAAACAGAAGAATATAATAACACAGTTGAAAGGGACCTTGGAGATCTTCCAGTCCTATGGGCAGATTTTGAGACTGGGAAGGAAATTGATAAACATGTAGGGATGATTTTGAAACTCTAGGTACATTATTACATAGATGCAGTTTGAAGATACTTGCAAAAGAGTGATAATCAGCAGGACGTAATTGCGCTAGAATCTAAAAGAATCTGTGGAAAAGAATATGGCATGTTGATAGTAGTTCGATCTTTGTGTCAAAATGTGCATTGATTATAACAAATGAAAACCATTTTGGGGGGAAGTGGGGGCACCAGTCTTTTAAAAACTGCTGTATTGTTTGGCCAAAAAAGTGCTAGGAATATATCTGATGTTGATCCTGAAATGGAGAAAGAAAACAGAGAGGCAGCCAAAAGAATATATGATAATGGTGGACTCCTATTATCCTCACATTGATTGGTAAATGTGCAGTCAGATGCTGACAAAGGGAAAAAAAGTGTTGTTGCTGTTGTTAGAAGAGAATAAGTTAGTCATAGCACTGTCAGGATGGGAAACGAATCAAGATACCATTGTGAGCAGTTCCCAGGATCTATTTAGTGATGTAATTGTTGCTGGAGATATCTGAGCATGAACCCGTCTAGAAAGCCCAATGCAGTCACAGTTAATTTCAGAAGCTGGCAATCTTCAAAAATGGAACAATTAGGACTTCAAGGAGCAAATTGCTAAAAGTACGGCAAACAACCAACCATTATGTCTTTAAAATATCAGGAAAATAAAGCCAGCTGGAGATACAAGAGTGGGGAGGGGGACTCTCGACAGCAATTCAGTGCACTTGTCCAAGAAGAAGACCCATCAAATATTGCAGGTCAATTAGTTTAAACACCTCCAACAAAAGGAAATGTCCACCTCCTCAGACAATCTGTTCCATTGGTAAATCGCTCTTAGCATCAGAAAGACTGCCTGCATAAGATTGCCTTGTTAGAGAGAACAATTATGGAGGCCGACAAGTAATCTCATGCAAATTCCTGTAGTGGTTTGACTGGGTGACAGTAGCTGCTACCCATTTAAATTGAATTCATGTGGAAAACCACAACCGGCCTTATTTATGCTGCCAGTGGTCAATACAGAAGCTTTGGGTAGGGTCACTATAGGTTTTAAGTTTGAATATTAGAATTTATTCAGTATATAATTTGTATAATTGTCACTGAGACAGTCTAAAGCTTTTCCTGGCATTGAATTGCAATACGCATACTTCCAATGCTGCGAGACAATTAAGAGTTTTAAAGTTTGACAAATCTGGAAAGCATCAGGTTGTAGAAGGCAGGTCTAGAGAATTGAAGCTTCATTGTTCTGCAGTTAAAACATTGCTTCTTTCTCCTGTCCTGAAAGTAAATGAAGGATCAACAAAGCAAACATCAGTAATTAGTATCTCAACCTTGGCAACTTTAAGATCTGTGGCTTCAGCTCTCAAGGACTGTGAAAGCTCTCCTTCTCTTGTGAAGACATTGGCAAACTTTAACACGTCACTCTCAGTTTGCTCTAGGAAGATGATGATGAGAAAGCAGGAGAAAACAAAAGATAAGAAAAGCTAAAGCCTAGCACAGGGGTATCAAACTGGCGGCCCACAGGCTGGATGCATCATGCACAGGCCATGCCCACCCCAGGTGTGCAAAGGGAAAAAGGTCACAAAATGTCACGTGATGGCAATGTAATGTGGTGAGTTTGACACCCACAGTCTTAGCACATTGATTGTTAGGATTTTGACTGTTAGGAGTGTTAGTGGGGACAAAATGGGCCATGTGCTACACATTATGTAATGTCTTTAGATTATCTATTAGTTTAAGTTAAAGTGTGTGTGTGTGTGTGTATGCATGTGTATATATGCATGTGTGTGTATGTATATACATACATACATACATATATAATGTATAACATATATAAATATTCACAGCACGTTTAACAATCACATTAACCTTTAATAATTCTCCTCCCTCTTCTGCTCTAAAGTAGTAGCTACATTAATTAGTCACTAAATGATTAAATCAAAATGCAAGGCATTCATTTTGCCCCACAGGCCAGTTTGAAGGTCTACCTGACACCATGTCACAACTTTTGAAAGATACCCAGAGAGAGGTGCTGTTCTGTCAGGGAACTGTAACTACCTGGCAGGAGCAAAGCTGAAAGGAGAAATTAACACTTTCATGAGGAAACATAACAAACCTGGTTTCTCCCTTCTCTTTTGTGTCTTGTGACTGATGAGATAATTCCCCCTTTGGTTTGTCTAGGTTAAATTTGGTGGTATAACATCTTCTCCATAATGCAACCCTAAAAGGTGGCTATGTAGCCTTTTCTTGAACAGATCTTTCTGGCATCTTCTTTCTATCAAGTTTTGTCTGACATTCCATAGCCTACACTCTAGGATTCATAGATTTTTTTTGGCAGAAAACGATTTCCCCAGGACTGGAAATCCCAGCCTAGACCTCTAGCAAGATACAAATATCTCATTCACTGCAGCCTTTTGCTATAGAAATATCTAAAAGCTTACAGCTTCCTTATCATTGGCCATTGGCCATTGGCCATTGATCTTCTTGGGTCTAAAAGAAATTGTAATTCAGAAAATTGGAAAAAAAATTGTGAAAAGCCACCTTAGAAGTAGAGCTAGAAAAACTATAAAGCAAAAAAGTGGGAGAGATTATTGATGTTAGATCCCTTATAAGAAAAATGCACAGACAAACTCTTTTGTTTTTATCTAAATAATATTTTTACCTAAGGCTACATGCATTTGTGTTTTTCAAAAGTGAGCCAATATCATCTGAATGTAACTGAGAATTTCAACAATTGAACACCATTAAACCCCCAAATACTTGGAATTATTGAAAGAAGGACATTAGTATCGACATATCTCTGTTTCACACAGGGAAGGGTGCCATTTCTGACCATATCAATGACTCTTTCCAGCCTCTTATGCTTTGCACTCTATAAAGCTGTCATTTTTGTTGCAGAATGAAGGAATGCAGCTAATACAAAGGCATCACCATTACTCCTGCTTTTAACACAATAGAAATGTGCAGCATTATATATTTTCCTTTTCTGTTTTGTATTTTTAAAATGCATTTCAGCCTGATTTATCTATAATGAGCTTGCTGGATAGAAAAGAGAATGACGTTTAAAAATAGCTGCATGGTTTAAAAATAAGGAAGAAGAAAATAACAAAAGGCTCACTCTTTCTGTCTGGCTGACTGAGACATAATGCTGCATCTAGTTGAGGGGAAAAAGGTGACGTGACACAGATTGTTCATGCCTCAATTCTATTCCAGCAGGTTGTTATGAGGCTCTGAATGGACCAGTGGTGGGATTCAAATTTTTTTAGTACCAGTTCTATGGGCGTAGCTTGGTGGGCATGGCATGGCTTGGTGGGCATGGCAGGGGAAGGATACTGTAAAATCTCAATTCCCACCCCACTCCAGGGGAAAGTTACTGCAAAATCCTCATTTTCTCCCAATCAGCTGGGACTCGGGAGGCAGATAATAGATGGTGGAGGGGCCATTCAGCAGTGGTATTTAACAGTTCTCCAAATTACTCAAAATTTTCGCTATCGGTTTTCCAGAACTGGTCAGAACCTGCTGAATACCACCTCTGGACTGGATTCTTCCAAGATCACCCATATCATCAAATTCTGGTAATGGACCTAAGCATCTGGTCTCTACAATTAGCACCAGGCCTTCTGAACCACTGTCTCATAGTGAACATTTATCTTGTCCTTCACATAAAATGTTAATTAGATCTTTCATCTCATTTGTGGTGGCGCTGGTGAGGATAGATTTAAGCTAATGGGTAGTCTTTATATAGCTGCCCAACTCAGCATGATTTTGGATGGCATATATAAATTGTACAGCCCCAAATATGACAGTAAACAATGCAGATGATTTAATACCAACTAAACTGATAAAAATGGCAATCTGAACTAAAATATGCTATAGCTCAACCATTTGGGAATGCTGCTTATCACAACCCAAATGCATGGGGAAAGAGCCAGATTTTGACTGTCTTTTTGAAAGTTTGCAGAATCAGGGTAACTGAATGTTTCAAAAGTGAGGGTCATCATTGAAGAGATATGCCTTTTGAGTCCCTTAAGGTGATATTGTTCCATCCACCTGGAATTTGTTGCCATATATGGCAGATACATTTGGGCACAGACAGTCCTGAAAATAATGAGGTCTTATGCCATGTAGAGCTTTATAGGTGATAACTAGCACATTGAATTGCAGTGTAAAGCCTATTGGCTGCCAGCACAGATAACATAATAGAGGTATTATGCAATAGAGGTATAATGCCCATAACCAATTTCATTGTATTTATTTCATGCAATGACAATAAAGACTATACCAGTGATGGCTAACCTTTTTGCCACCACATGGGGAGCATGGAGGGGGCATGTGCATGCATGCCCACACCCATAATTTTATGCACACACACACACCCAGTTCCCAAACTTCCGGTTTGCATGTTGGGCCTTTTTTGCCCTCCGGAGGCTTCATGAGGCTTCCCTGAAGCCTCTAGAGGGAGAAAAACAGTCCAACGCATAAACCAGAAGTCTGTTCCCAAATTTCTGGTTTGCGCGTTGGATTGTTTTTTGCCTTCTGGAGGCTTCAGGGAAGCCTCTGGAGGGTGAAAAATGGCCGAAAATGAAGGCTGAAATCAGCTGGCCAGCAAGTGCATGCACGCTAGAGCTGGCAGGGCAACGTCTCACGTGCCCTAAGTAATGGCTCTGCATGCCTCCTGTGGCACGCATGCCATAGGTTCACCATTACGGGACTATAACTATCTGCAGCACTGTATTCAAGACCAATTGAAACTTCAAGGGCAACATTTGGCAATAAGACAATTAGGAGGTATGAGTCCCTGTCTAGGAATGGGAGTAATGGGCACAGAAGAGGAAATTGTGCAAAGCCCACTTCCCACTGGCCACAGCAGCTCTGAATCAAGGAGGAACCCCAGTCATACACTGAATCTAAGCTGGGTACCATAACTTTGTCCAGAATCACTGAACAACTGTCCTAGAAGAAAGGAATATCATAAAGTAATCCTGCCTATAGTGTGGCCTCACGTTAATAGTGTTATTAGCTGTTGCATCTCAAAATTAAAGTATTTTCATGTTGATGGAGAATAATCTGTACTTCCTGAACCTGCTTCTGACATCTCACATGGTTAACAACAATAACTACAACAACTACAGGCAATTCCAGTCATTTAAAGTGGCTAATGAGATAAATACAAATAACATTTAAAATATCACCATCATTTAAAGCTACTCGAATAAGTCAAGACTGAATAAATCAAGATTAATTAAAACACATAAAATGTACAACATACAACACTGGTGCTTATGTAAAACTATGAAGGATGAATCTATGAAATTGTATCAGATCAAATAAAAGCAAACAGAAATGGGTTTAGGAACTGGACTATGCCATTTATACAATACTCTTCAGATATTCTATCAAGCATCATTTAGCACATAAAAAGTAGACCATTTAGGTGTCTTTATTTTATTATTAGAAGCCAGGCTGCCTCACACTTTCTGATTCCTTTGATGTGCTTCTCAAACTAAGAACTGCATTCTTAGAAGCTTGGCCTAGGTTTAGGCAGTGTTTTTCAACATTAGCAACTTCAAGAGATGTGGACCTGAAGAGAATCCCAGAATTCCCCACCTAGCATAATATATATTTTAGATTTTTTTTCCCCTTGCTGCCATGATGCTGGGCCACTGAGGGGAAATCATGTAAAAAGAGTTGGAGGAACAAAAGTAGAGAGATCGCTAATCCTAGAGCAAGAGAGCAGAGTAAATGTTGAATGGGAAGATGTGTGCTTTTTTGCAAGCCATTGAATGGATTAACAAGAATCTGTGTGGTTTAAGGCTTGCCCTGAGTGTAAAGAAACAATTCATGAGGTCTATCTAATCACCCAGGCTTATATGTTCATGGCTCAGAAAGCCAATCATTTTTAATCATTTTTTGTAGAGGGAGGACAAAGAAAGCTCAGCTACACAAAGAGTATGATTTCTCTTCTTTTCCCTTCTGATTTCAGCCACTGAATTGTCAGTACAACCCTGGAGAATCCTGTACAGCCTCTCAGAAAGAATGACATTTGTTAGAAGGAGTTCATCTTTGCTCTCTTGTCTTCTGCCTTCTGGATATAAAACCCCATTGCAGGATAAGTTAGAACTGAATTGTTCCTAGATGTAAAAGCTTACGAAGTGTAGCAAGAACAAAATAGCTTATAATAATTCATTCCATAGGAGTTTGGTGCAGATACTTATTGCCATGATGATCTGAGTGCGTAAGAAATTGTTAATAATAGTAGAGCAGCTTCTCTTGGCAAGTCTGATCAAGAGTTGATTTATTTATGATTCTTTTTTTATGTTCTACATCAGAATGAATATATACATACGCACATACATGTACTCTTATATATTACAGATTAACAGAGTTGGAATGGATCTTGTAGGTCATCTAGTCCAAGCCCACCACCCAAGCAGACCTTACACTATTTTTGACAGATGTCAGTCCAGTCTCTTCTTGAAAGTTTCCAGTGATGAAGCTCCCACAACTTCTGGAGGCAACTTCTGTTCCATTGGTTGATTGTTCACACTGTCAGAAAATATATACATACATATACATATATATACGTGCACGCACACCCACACTTGTGCACACACACACACACACACACGTGTGTGTATTACCCAATTACTGCCATCTTCTGCCATTTGCAATATGGCATCTCTTATGTCTCCTCTAGATTGATTCATTTCATGTAACTGCAAGACAATGGATAATAATTGAAATCCCCCCTCCTCCTCCTTTTAAAGTTGCTGTGGGTTATTTGTCACAGCCCAAAGAAAGGGAACCCTCGCTTGTTCCAAGTGATGCTGTAGCAGTTCCTGCTCCTTTGTGCCAGATCCACATTTCAAGCCTAATAATCCTTAATCAGTCTTCTTGGTTTATTCAAGCATTTCTCTTTTTTGTTTTAATCCAATTATTAAAAGCAACTTTACATGCAATGGTGGAAAAATAAACAGTTTGAAGCTTAGCTGCATGAGATGGAAAAGGGGAACTTTCAGAATTGGAAAACAGGAATCTCTGGGTTAGGCCTGGTTACGTAGACATTTTTATTTAACTGGTTATATGTGGGCATGAAACATATGAAGCACAAAGTTGAGGAAAATCTCTGGGAGAAAAGAAAAAAAAACCATGAAGTGACATTAAACAAATATTGTTTTTACTGCCCTCAAGAGCTTAGAAGGGGTCAAAAACATTAAGATGACAGCCATCTGATTGAGACCTCCTACTTTTTAAAATCATAAACCACATGTGCTATACAGCTGTATGATTTTGATCACATGGGTGCAACCATCTTTTTTTTTTTTAAATCCAACATTGCTTCCCTTGGCTACCCTTTAATGTTTCACAATGCTAACTCATATTAATGTTATGTTAACAAACATTGACTCATAACATTTAATTACAGGGCCTGAAAAATTGAGAATATGGAAGGCAAATGTCAAGGATCAAATAAAACTGAAGGCAAAAAGATCAAACTGTTGTAGACATCACAGAGGTTCAGGATGTTTTATTTTATTTTCTGGCTATTTTTACTAATTAATATGTGTATGAGGCTGGGTGTTCTTAAAAAAATACTTCATTATCGCTGACTTGGAAGCCCATGTAATAGATATTTCAATTTGGTGTGATGGCAAAAGAAGATAACTTCTTGATTATCTTTGTGATAAATTATCAGTACTTATAGAAAAAGTTTGACAGTCCTATTGCACTGAAATGCAAAATTATTCATTGAAGCAGCAGAAAATAAGTAAAAAAAGTACTAGTGTAAAGTATCCATCATATCTATAGTGATGGATTTGTGACCACAATGGAGGCAAAGAAAAGTCAACACGGTAGCATTGTCCTGATCAAAGCTGTGGCTCCTTTTTATGTACACTGTGACCACTCCCGTGACATTTTAACACTGAAATGCCAGTGTTGCAGATGTACGCTAGATACGATGTGTAATGATCAAACACAGCAAAAACCCACCCACTCACTGTGGTTCTACATTTATATTGTAAGGTTGCTTCCATTCAAAGAAATGATTTGGTTTATCCTTCTATGCCCCCATGCTGCCCCCCCCCCTGGTGTGTATATCCCCCTTTGAGGCAGTGTTGACTCCTGGTGATTGCCTGGACAAGTTCTTGCAGTTTTCTTGGTGAGATTTCGGAAGTGGTTTGCTATTGCTTGATTCTGACTAGCAACATTCATTAACTAAATCAACCAACTATAATATAAAGAGGTTGAGACTGATCTGCATTAACCCTTACAAAAAAGCCAGACTGAACCATGGGTGATGATTTGTTGATCTTTCTCTATATATACCATATGAATGTCCAAATTCTATTCCAGATTTGGCCTGGTCCTCAACCCTCTGTTCAGACTATCATATTTTAGTAAAGTTCAAGGGCTGATTTTGAACATCTCATTCTCTCTTGGTCCAACCTTCCTCAAAGGGATGTTTCTTCTGGAGAAAAATAGGAAGAAAGAGAAATAAGATGAGTTCTGTGTATTTCCTGAGATCTCCATGCAGCCTTGTTTAGCAAAAAGAGAGGGGGAAAACAGCTTTTGTTCATTTTCTTTTGCAATGCAGAACCTCATTTAGAGGAAGCAATGCCAATGTGTATGTGCTGATTTGCTACAAACAAATTAGTCTGGAACAACAGACTAGAAAGACTGTTTGATTTCAGTGAAAGAGAATAGATGAAATTCAGCACTGAAATATGGAGTTTTTGGTGTTCTCTGAGTTTGGACGATTGCTTGTAGAAATTTCATTGCCCAACTTAGTAACATCATAAGTGTTTTAGCTCAAAGAGCATCAAGAACTCCACAGTATCTAAATTCAGCAAAAATAGACCAGTCTCTGCATTGGTCTCTGCCTCTATTCTATACTTTCTTTGTTGAAGTCTGTCTAAAATTAGATTGTAATTTTGAGAAACCAATTTGGTGTAGTGGTTAAGACACTAGGCTAAAAAGGGAGAGACTGTGAGTTCTAGTCCCATCAAAGCCATGAAAGCCTGATAGTTGACCAGTCACTTTCTTTCAACCCAACTCATTTTACAGGGTTGCTGTTGTGGGGAAAATAAGGGGAGGAAAATGTGTTGGCCATGTTGACCACTTTGAGTTATTTGTAAAACTAATAAAGGAGGATACAGATAAGATATAAAACAAGCCTTTTGGGCAATGGAATGATCTTAAGATTCTAATACTGAGCCTGAAATGACTGAAATGAGATGAAGGAAAATGGAGTATTTCATAACAACTGACTTCATAACTGCTTCCTGGTACAACCATTTAGAAGAAATTCAGGCCCTCGGTAAGAGGCTGTAGAGAACCACAGCCAGCATATTATAAATGGTTAAAATGGGCTGAACCCTTATTGTTGCCTGAAGCTTCTGCAGTCCATTATTTATTTACAATGATAATTAATTCCTTTGTACTGCAAACATTTATCAACAACTGCTTTACTCAAGTCTTCGTTTGAAATACTTGGTGGGGTTAGGCACACTGACAGCTTCTATAACCGCAATCTAATTAAAGTAATTGTTGGCCCACATTTTTTATTCTGTTTCATGTATAATTATACTCAGTGGGAAATCTGGTGGGATTAGAAACAGGTTTTTAATCTATTCCTCACAAATCAAAAACCACTCCCAAGAAAACAGTTTAATAGCAATATTTAATAGCGTGCCAGCTTTTTTTTCCCCCTCAGAAGACTTAGCAGTTGAAGGATTAACTGTGGGGAGAGAGAGTGAGAGAAAGAAATTCCTTCATCTATAGAAGTAGATGTAAACAAACTTCCATATACACCCTAGATTTTTTTTAATTGGGTGTACAGATTGTTATGTGTGTTTAGTGTTGTGCATACTGTACATTGTTATGAAGTTGCATATTGTAAAATTAATAAACATAGCTATTTAAAAGTGATACCCACAGATTTAGACAGTTCTGGAATAGGCAGTTTTATCTATTTCTGACAAAGTGGTGTCCTTTGTAGCAAACTGTTAGACATTGACTAGTTGATTAGATACTTGATCTTAGTAGGTTGTTTGTAAAGGATGTTAATGATGATTTATTAGACTTTAATCTTACCCTTCTTCCCAGAGTTCAATGTAGCTGAAATAGTGATTTCCCTTCATTCTATCCTTACAACAAAGTTGTCACTGTGTTATGGGGTTTTAAGTTGTTTTATGGATTTTAAAGATACCATGATTCAGGTTTTCAACTGAAAGGGCCTTTTTAAATTATAAGTTATTTTTAATTTACTGGAAATTGTGTTCTATCTATGCTTTCAGGTTACTAATCATTAAGGAAAATAAAGTAGAAATGTTGTAAATAAATTAACATACTCCTTTTCACCATCTTTATTACCTAGCTAGCTCCTTTACTTTGTAGATTGTAGATTTATTTATTTATAGGCCGCCCTTTTCCCTGAGGGGACTCAGGGCGGCTTACAATCAAAAAAGGAAGGGGAGTGTAGGACAATACAAAAAAAAAGAAATGTGCACAAAGTAAATTAGACAGTAAAACTCAACATTCACTCAGCATTCGGGAGGGGCAAAAATAAGATTATCCCCAGGCCTGACGGGCTAGCCAGTTCTTGAGGGCTGTGCGGAAGGCCTGGACGGTGGTGAGTCACTCACCCAAAGAAGAGAGTTGAAGAGCAATCTTCATCTTTGATGCAGTAGGAAATAAAATGTCGGTTTTTTTACCCTCTTATTTAAGGATTTTCTTGCCTACCTGTTGTTGTTATTAGTATGTCAATATTGGTTTTGTTTTCCTACTGTCCACTTTGCTCTACTTACCACTGTTCCTTAAAAGAACTGGCGTGGCTTCATGAAAATATTGATTTTGAACTTAGGCAAACAGATGAAACGCAGATGAGATTTCCCACCAAGATCTGAGGAAAGATTTCATTGTTTTCTTTGCACATATTTCTGAGGGGTAGCATGCAGGGTTTTCTCAAAATATTCAAAAGTATTGATATCCTGCATATCAGACAGAATATGAACACCAACATTATTTATTTCCTGTCCAAAAGAGTGGCAATCCTTTTGGGGTTCTTCTTCCCAAGAATATCATTTCTATGCTGCATATAGAAAGCTAGATAATAAATAATTTGCCGGAGATTACCCCAACAACATGTATCTGACAGGGATTTGAAAACCCTGCTGCCAGTGAGAAGAGAATTTAGGAGAAATTAAGGCTTTAGTTCAGAATGGGGAAAAAATCAGGTCAAATAATATGCTTATAACAATCTAAACATCAAACCACCACCCTGTCCTGACATTACTGCTCTGCTGACAGGTCTCAAATTCAACTACAAAGTTCTCTCTTAAGAATGATTGCCAATCACATCTTTGTACATGTAATCATTTTTAACTTGAATAAAGATGAATATATGATTTTTTTTCCTCAAACAAAGAATTAAAGGTGTTGTTTATTAAATATAAAAATTATGTTTTCCCGTAATATCTGATAATGAAAACCACATTGAAGTTTCACTGCATATGTGTGCCTTAATTAACAAAAACACAGAAGATTACCCCATTTAAATTATTTGACTGCTCTGCTAACTAACAGATGTTGTGAAGAGCTAACACCACCTACTCTTTTTTATGATCTTATGTTTTCTTCTTGTTGTTTTCAAATGACAGTACTGTATATTCCTGGACTTTGAATTCAGTATCCACAATTTTCTATTTGCAAATTAGATTTTTTTCCTCTGACAGATAGAGGTTTTTCATGCAGGAGCAAAAGTTCTATGAATTTTAAAATATATACAGTATCTATATATTATGAAAAAGCTCTATGGAGAAATTTTGCTTCTATTTTCAATCCAGTGGAAGAACGTGGCTCCAAATGGAGAAATTATAGACATTTCACAATGATCCTGCTCCCCCAATTGCTTATGTATTCTTCAGGGTCACTTTTTATAAATAATGGAGAAAGTGAAGATGGCATCGGTTTGACAATGTGAGGATGGAATATATTTCTGGCAAGTAGTCAGCTCATAAGAAAATCCTGTTTAGGACAGGCTTGTCTGGTGAAAGATAGTTGAGTTCAAACACATTATTTATAACAGTGACAAATATTGTGCATTCCATAGAACTCTCTTTATAACAGCTCTTTAGTAGATGTCACCAGTCTTAGTCAACTGCCATTAGCACCAGCCAATTAAACATATTTTATCCCCCTTTCACTGCTACAATTAATGTTTCAGAGATATGACAGATATTTGTAAAATCTAATAAGAAAAATGAGAAGAGCTCGGGATGATATACCATATACTGCAAGCTCCAGACTTTAAATGAAAAAATGAATACAATAACAACTAGCAATTAGAAACTATACATTTTTGGGTCTATTACACCTCATATACTTTGATAATGTTTAGGAATGCATAAATAACCATTGGATAAATAAATAAAAAACTCGTTCCAAAATATAAAATTTCATGGCTTTACTCTCAACCCAAACTGCCTAACAGGGATAATATTCTGAGAATAAAACTGGAGTAAGGGCCATTATTTTGGAGAAAATAGGATATAATTCCAATGTCTGAGTGACTGAATGAACAGATTTCCATTCATCTGTTCACAAAATGCTACTCATTGCAAAGGATACACTTTGTTTTTGTACCAATACAAATGTTTGCATATTATTGCAAATATTATTTGATTAGATGGTTCTCTTCTCACGTTCTAATACTTGTGCGCTTATGTGCTTCCCAGAAGAGACAACTTCCATATCCTTGAGGCTAACTGCTTTTGTGGTCCTTGGTAGGATATCCCTAGAGCTATTCAGAAGTCTCATCTCAGATTCCTCTCCCAGCTGATAAGAAACATCTGTAGCTGTTTTACTCTGCAGCTTTATTTGATGTCCCTTTGGGACATTAACATGGTGCATGGGAGTCTGAGGTTTACAATTAGCATCTTCAGTTAGATTCTGTAGACAGTGGAATGAGCCATTGCATTGCTCTGGAGTTATTAAACAAAAATATGTCTTAATTAAACTATGGGCAAATTATGGTTCTTAAATCCTGTGCTTCCTCAAGAACTTTTCTGCTTGTATTGCTGCATCATCTTGACATTTCTTTGTTTCCTTTGCTCTTCACATTAAATATAGTAGTCCCCATTTTAAACCTTAAATCTGCATCTCTAGTGTGAATGGCAATATCCCAGAGTTGATGATCAATTCCTCTTTTAGAATCCAGTACTTGATGTTACAAGTGTAACTCTAATACATAGCTGAGGAACACATGGTTTCAGTGCTCCTTCCCTAGGCTCACTTGCCAGATAATTAGAGGGAAAAAATTAAGCTTCTCTCTGCTATGTATGTACCCTCCAGGAATCATCCCAATAAAATACACAGGAATATGCCACTCATTAGCAGAACAAAATTTAAAAGTTTAAAAGCTTCACAAATCAGTACTTAATATTTAGGGGAGACCCCAGCATTCTGAGCAGTGTTGCATTACATGCAGAATAAAGCAGAAAGGGAAAGACAGAAAAGCAAAATTCTCTAAGTATTATCTTCTTATAAAAAAAAGATCTAACCCTGTTTCTCCCTATCCAGAATCCATAGCCTCCAAACACCAAGAAAGAACCTTGTTAGTATCACTTGGACCCATAGGATGGAAATGTATGCTGATGAAATCCAATCCTGCAGTTTTCCATCTGGTAATTTTCTGCACATTTTAAATAGGATCAGGGAGAACTTCACAAAGCAAGATCTCAGAACTGGACCTTTCCCCTACTTCCAATGCTGGCAGGAGTCGGAGCCAGATGTAGAAAAACCATAATTTTCTCCTATTTCCAACTCTCTGAGTGAGTCCAGGATACTATGATCAATGGTGAGATCATGTAAATCCAGGATGGAGGGCAATCTCTATTCTAATCCCAACAGAGATTATCCACAAGTGCAATCAACACCATTTCATTACTATCCCCAGCCCCGAAACATGATTGGAAGGAGTCTAGATAAATTGCTTCTTATGGGTCCCTGAAGGTTCAGCCTGACTCAACAGACTTCCCCTGTTGGAAGGTTGGAGTCAGGGCAGAGATTAATTAGCACTATTGGCTCCAACACCTATAATACTTTCTGAACAGATTTCTGGATTTGCAATTCACTTTCCTAACTCAGGGGATCTTGGTGATCTCTGAATTCAGAGAGCACCAGGGTGAGTTTCTTCTGGCATTACTGCTGGTTTGGTGCACATGCGATTTTGCTTGTGTGCCCACCAGACGTGCGCTCTGAGCAAGTGCACAATTGCTTATAAATAGGTCTGCACATGCGCAGAACATTTTAAAAGATGAAAAAAAGATGTCACAGTGATCGAGGAACCTGTTCAGGGTTGTGGCAAACATGCCATCCCCACCGGTTCAGAGACCCAGTCTCCATTTCCACTACCGGTTCCACTGAACCAATGAGAACCGATAGGAATCCACCCCTGGAGAGCACCAGGGACCACTCATTTCAACCTTGAGCTGAAATATTCTCCTTTATTAGTACTTTTCTAATGATAATACACAATGGTATGAGGGAGAAAAGATACTTTAAAGTATGATCAAAGTAGTCTTAGCCTATCATTACAACTCTGACTACCAGGGGTCATTAGCTGATCCCTTCCATGGCGGATGCTGTTCCTCTTCCATTATATGTGAAGCTTCAGATGGGACATGTGTGAAGTGGTGAAGTAGGAAAATGATCCCCACTTAGCCAATCTGACCAACCAACTCTATACTGACAATTGTCAGTTGAGGTGACAGATAGTACACCCAATTTCAATAAGATTCAATAAGATCAACAGGCCATGTCGATAACTCGTAAAGTAGAAAGCAAAGGGTCATCTAGACAACTCTGTAATTATCAAAAGGGGGCAATTAAGTGAGCCCAATCACTCTCAAAAAGTCAAAGAATCTGGGAAAAATGAAATAAAAGGAAGTAATTCATTTCTCAGGACATTCTGTGTCTGTTAAAACCTGGGTTGGGATTACTTTTAATGGAAATTGCTCTACATGAATTGACAGGAAGACATTGTTAAATACATTCTTTTCCAAATTATCCTATTAAAATTAGAATTTATTACAGGAATAACTTTTGTAGAGTTTTTATTATTATTACTTTGAAATATTTAGGAAGCTGCATGCATCCCCAGGGTCTCAGGCTGTATAATTTAGACCCAAGACTAGCTCTGCCATCCTGATAAACCTAGGCAAGTAGTATATTTCAGTAGTATATTTCATGGAATGTATTTTTATTATCCACCTTGTAAACAGAAGGCTTTTCAAAATATGGCTTTTCCATAAGCAATTTTTGAATAAATGCAAGTCAAACAAGGCAGTGTTTTCAAATAATAATCCTGCTCATATATCTTTTGGACACAGCATATTTGTTTCTATTGGAAAGGTTTGCAAAGGAGAATGTGACTATTGATACAGCTAAGGCAATTGTAGTTCATTACAGGGAAGTGCTGGCCAGTTTTCAACAAAGTTCATGAGGAAAAGGGTGTTCATCTATTCTGCAGATACAAATAATAGCTTTTTCAGGTTGAAACATATGCTACATTCATTCTCTTTTTTAGGTGGTTTTTTTTTTTTTTGCTGATGGCTGGATGGATAGATAGAAAAGTATTGTGGCCCAGCAGGATCCGGTTGAGCTGCTGATGGACTTGGATAGCAAGGAACCATATGAGTCTGCCCTGGACCATGTGGAGGACCCTGGGCAGGGTTCAGACTCAGAGCAGGGACCAGAGAGGCTGGTTGGCCACCAGGAGGTGCCTGAGGCATGGAGCAGTGGGGATCAAAGGCAGTTTGTCCCTGATGCTAGATTGAGAAGGGCTGAGAAACAGAAGCAGCAACTCCATAGGCAGACTCACATAAGATGATTAAGCACAGGTGGTTGTTGATTGGCCCCTCCCAAGAGAGATTATAGGTGAGGCATTGGGAGGGGACATTTGCAGGAAACAACCGTTTGAATTAGTAATTAAGAAAATCTATCTGTGTATTCTAGCTGTGTCTGTTCCTTTGGATTATCTGTGTTGCTTTGTTTGAACTATCAGGGTTGCTCAGAGCTACTCTATTGAACGTGAGTTGCCTGGGCCTTCAGCCAAAGGATTCGTTATCTCAGTAATTGAACAGTGGCAAACAGCCAAGCCTGTGTTCTGGTTTATTCACAGGCTGGGGGGTCAGAACAGAAAAGTATACACATTCTCACATTCACATAGCCAGAATATATTTTACAGGATTTTGTATAACCAGAGTTGAAGGAATAGTACATTCTGATTTTTGATTAGATAAAAGGTTGTAAGTAACACTAAGAATTTATGTTTACTCTATTGTAATTTCTGCCCCCTAGAATAGCAACTCCCTCAAGCTATGTAGGGATCCACTGTCCATGTTAACAGACTAACAGAGTTGGAAGACACCTTGGAAGCCTTCTAGTCCAACCCTCTGATCAAACAGGAAACCCTGCTGTAGAAATCACTCTTGACCTGGGGTCAGGATAGCTTAGGGAATTCTGGTATTTTTTTAAAATATTAATATTGTATTGCTGAAAAGTTATTTCTTCTTATGTTGTGTTTTTAACTATATTTCAAATACATATTTTATATTTTACATGCTGTCCAGAGTCTTTTTGGAACTGGATGGCCTGACAAACCAAATCTAATTCAATCATCAATCAATGTAGACATTTTGATTGGATTAATCCTGGAAATATTCAGTTTAAAACCTTATCGTTCATTGGATATTTATTTAATAAACTGCATTATTAGAAAGAGATTGCTTTTAGTACTTTTATGCTATTTGTAGTCAATTTGGTATGATGGATGGCTAAGTAAGGAAGTATGAGAGAATTCCCCTGTACTTTGAGCCACCAGGAAGCAATAAAGAATAATATAACTTAAATTGTCAAAGAACCTGTAAAGAAACTGTGCCAAATCAATGCAGTGAATGTCTTACTTTAAAACATACACTTTAAAACTGTTTAGGAAGTAAACTCTTACTTTTTCATCCATATTTCTGGGCTGGCAGACTTGCTGGCAAGACTCATTGGCAAATGTAGCATCTTTTGGGAATGATCTAGTTATAATTTGCTTTTACTGGGATGCCGGTAAAGTCTTGTTAGTATGTCTCATTGGCAGGCTTAGCTTTTTCTGAAACATTGAACTATGCCAATTGATTAACTCTTGTTTGCCCCTTTCTCTTCTGCACACTCTGACAACTGCTTTAAAGCTATTGTTGCATGATACAAAGAAAATTTCACACACACACACAGACATGCAAACCTGTCTAACTACAAGCACACAATCACAAATGTAATTAAGACAAACAAATTCATGCTAAATTAGGAACAAAAAGACAACTAATGAGAAAAAAAATCAAAGATGAGAGTGATAACTGTCATTGGTTGGCTGCTTATGACAATATCAAAATGTCCCTCACAAAAATCAATCTATCCACAATGTTGTCCACACAGCTTTAAAGAAAGCTTTAAAATTGTTTAAGAGTATCAAAATAGGAAGCACCAGTAAATCTATTGGATTATCACATTAATTTGGGTCTTTCTAAAGGATTTTGCAGACATTTGAATCAATTTATTGATTGAAGTCAAAGATGTGAGTGAATTAAAACTCAGGTCAAATCTTTGTACAGCCTCAGTATATAGTAGCCACTTGATGGGTGATCCATTTTATTGGAATCCCTGTGTTATCAAAGTTAGCGAATTTCTGGAGAAACTGAGGTCCTGGTATTTGAGGACACACCAGGGTTTTTTTTCTTCCTTTCAAACCTTTCCTGACTGCAGACAAATCTGGTGATAAAAGCAAAGATATTTAGGTTTGTAGCAGCCCAGGATACCTATCTATCTATCATCTATCCATGTATACATATATGTATTTGTGTGTGTGCGTGCGTTTGTGTATAAAAAATAAGATGGACAATAATATTATATCAATTTTAAAATAAATAAATAAAATGTAGAAAACATTCTGGACAAATAACTGAAGAGGACTCTCTCTTAATGTAACATTTACATTAAGTAATTTTAGAGACTAAACCAGTGGTTTCCAACAGGGGCCCCACACCCCAAAGGGGGAGCAATTTTATTTTTAATGGGGGCAATTTGAACCTTATTTGAACCAAGTTAATGGCCTTTCAGGCTTCCTCCACATGAGTAGCATTCACTTTTTGAGTAAAGTAAGAATTATATGTCACGGGGTGTGTGTGTGTGTGTGTGTGGGCATCAGGATTTTAGAGATGTTTAGGTGGGGCATGGCAAAAAAGGGGTGGGAACCTCTGGTCTAAACTGACGGAACTTGAAACATGAGCAAATATTCAGAGGGAAGCACAGATATGACTAGGTCCCACATCCTCTCTTTATTTGTTGCATAGCATAGCTCTTGTTTCCCCTTATAAACACATCTTCTGCTATCTTCTATGAATTTATTGTCTTTATCGACAATTATTTTTGTTTTCTATTTATTTTGCAATGTCTTCATCATTGTAAATATAAATATTATGGCCAAAAATGTCATGGAAGTAATGATAAAAATAAATTTGGATTTTTCTTTGAAAAAAAGACAATGTATAAATTGCCATTCCTCATCATCTTATGATTAATGACTAACTCAGGAGGAACAAAAGTTTCTTTTGGGCATTATTATGCCTATTTGTTTAACACATAAGTGGAAAGCAATCTCATGTTCTATCCTGCTCTGTTCGCTGCTGTCATATATCCCGCATTGGGTTCATGTTCAGAAGGCAAATGTATGCAGGGAAGAAACTTTTGTTGTATAGGAGTTCACACGGAGGGTCCTGTAAGTGTTTAATTTTAATTCACCTTAAGTATTAAAATTGCAGCAGGAAGTAGCACTTAGCTGGCTTTGGTTATTCTCAATAAATCTAATCAGGTTATATCTGGTTAATCCTTGGAGGAGACCTCAGCAGGATTTAGGCTAGGCTAGGCAGTTGAAATAAACATTCTGCAAGAAAGCATTGACAAATCTGTATTATTGTCCGAAAAGATAAACAACTAACTTAATTAGGAGGAGACCTAATTTAGAAATGGAAAAAAAACCCTACTGGATGAAATACCTTGAAATAAAATATATCAGTGTAAGATAAATGGACTTCAGCTCCCAGAATTCTCCAGCCAGCATGCTGGCTTGGAATTTCTGGAAGTTAAAGTCCACATACTTTAAAGTTGCCAAAGTTGAGAAAGTGATAGCAATATGACTAAATTCAAAGTGCAAACTCTGAATATTTTTATATTTCAAGTGTTGTTCATTAATCTAAGCTGGTTGGGAAGAAAGAAAAACAGAAGTAAAATTGACTGCAATCTTAACAAAGCTAACTATAATTTGGGCTGCTATTTTCAATCTCAAAAGTGAATATTGCAGGGCTATTTGTGGGGGAGGAAGAATATGGATGACCTTACAGTCAGCTTTATGCCAACTGACTTGGCTAGACAATGGGATGCAGGGTAATCAGATATGCAAAGAAGCTGATTTTCTTTCTTTTCTGTTAATCAAAGGAAATCTATGACTCAGTAAGAGGGACATCCTTTTCATTTTAACAGCTGGGATATTAGGAACATTTATTTTCTTCATCTCTCCTAACCCTACTTTATTATTATTATTTTTTAAAAAATATATTTTATTCATTTTTCACATTCCATTTGCAATCACTTATATACAGGGTATTTACTATAAGAAAAGAAAAAAAGAAAAAGGGAATAAAACGAACAAATAAAAAGGAAACACAACTCATCATTCACAACCCCACCTAACCCTTCCATCCTCCATACACCCCATCTACCCCCTCCAACTTTCCTTTCTCCCTCTAACACTCCCCTCCTACTTCCCTTTCCCCACAAACCTTTCTCCCCTTACTCCCCAGACACCCTCCTTACATTCCCCTTACTCCTTCCTTACTCCTCCCTCTTCTTTCCCTCTACCTCCCTCCTTGGTGTATGCCTTTATTCGAGTGTTGTTTGATCTGATAAAAGTAAAATGAACCAAGGAAAAAAAAAAAAGAAAGAAAAAACCACCGTATATAAATACATTCTTATTCTTATTAAGACTATATTAACACCCCCCCACCCCCCCCCCACAAATCCCCATCCCCAATCCTCCCAACTTCCCAGGGCCCACACCTGGCACTACCTTCTGTCTAAAATATCTTGTATACATATGGATTAAAAAATAAAAGTAATATGTCAAAAGAAAGAAAAACAGAAAAAAAAAGAAAAGAGAAAAAAAAAGAGAAAAGAAAAAAAGAAGAAAAAAAGAAAAAGAAACCACTCTTTGTGTTGATCTCAGCCCCCCATCTTTATCTATGCTTAAATAGTATAAATCATTCTATCTATATTTTATTCTCGTCTCTTACTTCTTTGCTATTTACCCCAACCTTCTGTAGACTCTCCCGTTCCTCTTCCTAAACCTCATGATCCCTTCCGATAAGATTTAAGCAACGTGGTTCATGCCACATATTCAAATATGACTTTACAGAAGAGTAATCAAACTTTCCCTTCTAGTAAAATTTAAACAGCGTAAGTGATCTTTCTTAACCTCCTTTTCAAACAGTAATTCAAAATAATCTAGCCAAGCTTCCCCTTCTTAGTAAAATTAAGCAGCGTAGATCAAATATTACTTTACACAGAAATCAATTTCTATCTTAAGATAATTCCAACCGACTTTCTCTTCTGATAGGATTTAAATAACGTAGTTCATTCCACATGCATTTTACCCTCATCCCTTACTTGTCTAATATTTACCACTATCAAATTTATACTAGCATTTGTTTAAAATCTAACTCAAAGCAATTTCGACCAACTTTCCCTTCTAATAAAAGTTAAATAGCATGGATCATTCCACATATTCAAACAATACTTTCAGCAAGAGTCAGTTAACCTTCTGTTTTAAAATAGTCCCTTCTAACAAAGTTTAAACAACATAAATCATTCCGCATTCTTTTTACACTTATCTTAAGATAATCCCAACCGGCTTTCTGTTCTAATAAGCCTTAAACAACGTAAATCATTCCACATATATTTTACCCTCATCCCTTGCTTGTCTGATGTTTACCACTATCAAATTTATGCTAACGTTAATTTAAAATCTAGCTCAAAGTAGTTTCACCCAGCTTTCCCTTCTAATAAGAATTAGTCCGCTTTTTCTACCGGAGAGAGGTCTCAAACCCCCATTCAGTCCTCAACTTTGGCGAGTATTTTAAAATGTCTAAATTCTCGATCTCCGTTTTTCTGCTTCTCCGAGGGAGGAAGGGCTACCCCCTCCATCTTGCAACCACATGGCCTGCCGTTTGCCTTCTCCTTCCGCTTGTCTCTCCTCTCTTCCAAGCGAGTCAGGAAGTCCCGCCTTCAGAATCCTGCAATAGAAATCTTGAGCCTCCGAAACAGAGTTAAGACGAAATCTTTGATTCTCAAATGTAACCGTGATGCCGGCAGGGGCCTCCCATCTTTATCGAATCTGTTGACTCCTAAGCTCCTTAGTTAAAAAGGTGTAGTCCCTTCTTGCTTTCAACATCTGGAAAGGTATATCTTTGAAGACAATCAAGTTCTGGCCATCAACTCGGAGACTGTTATTATAAAACTTTTGCACAATCGCATTTCTAGATTCTTTTGTAGAGAAATGTATAATTATGTCCCTCGGGAGCTGTCGCTGTTCCGCTATCAATGAGTTCTGGCGATAGATTTTCCGAATCTGCCAATCAAAGTTAAGTCCCGGGCTTCCCACCGCATAGCTGAAGGCTTCAGCAAAGGTCTGTTTCAAATTCTCTTGCTCCTTTTCACGGAATCCTCTGACTCTTATTGCAAATGCCTTCCTATTAAAATTTATCATCATGAGCTGTTCTTCATTGTCTCTAATTTTTTGTTGTAAAATTTGAATATTGGTAGTCAAATTAAAATTAGCCTTCTCCAAACTTTCCAATTTGTTCTCTATTTCAGCAGAGTAATCTGACAGGGCAGACACGGCTGCAAACGTATTCGCCTTCATTTGATTAACTTTAGACTTTAAATCATCATATAGAGCCAAGGTGGCGCAGTGGTTAAATGCAGCACTGCAGGCTACTGCTAGATCAGCAGTTCAGCGGTTCAAATCTCACCGGCTCAGGGTTGACTCAGCCTTCCATCCTTCTGAGGTGGGTAAAATGAGGACCCAGATTGTTGGGGGCAATATGCTGACTCTCTGTAAACCGCTTAGAGAGGCCTGAAAGGCCTATGAAGCGGTATATAAGTCCACTGCTATTGCTATTGCTATATAGTTCCAATACAAATTCCTTAATTTCTTGTTTAAAGGCATTAAACATTTTAAAGAAATATTCCTGTGTTAGAAATTCTCCAGTAGAGGGCATAGGAGACAAAGGCTGTGGTTCCAGTAAAAATTCTTTAAATTCTTTAGACACATTTGTAGCAAGACGCTTCTTTGACCTGGGTGCCATAATAAATAAACAAGTAAGCAGCGCTTTGCTCCCCTCTATTTCCAAAGAAGAAGAGTTTATTTTGTTAAGGAGCGGTCTGCAGGAAGGTAAAACTGGCTAAGTACATCCACTATCAATCATCCACGGAGAGAAATCGCCATTTTGAAGTCCATTTAGACAAAGAAGTCTCTAAGACAAATTGTGCTGGTATTTAAGATAGTAATAAAAGCATAAAACTCACAGGGGTGGGACCCGCCCGTATCAATTCTAGCTTGAAAAAACTTTGTTTTGTCCTGGGGGGGGGGCTAGCCTGTCTGGGGCTGCCAAAAAAAAAAGGCAGCTGAGAAGAACTGGCTGGAGATAAAAGCTCTGCTCCGGCTGGATCTAATCTCTGTCCACAGCCAAAAAAAAGAAAAAGGCTGTGGCTTACAAATAGACCCTCGCCTACAGAGCTACTCCCTGCCCCTTTTTTTGCCAAAAAGGGGTGCTATCTATGATCTTATTTAGATATACAGACCAGATCTCTGAGGAGCTCGGTGGAGCCCTCCTCGGCAACAGGCCACGCCCCCAGGAACACCCTACTTTATTTTAACACCTGAACAATAACATTCAGCACCTGAAAAGATCCCTCTCATCTTTTCTTATTCCCTCAATTAACTCACCTAATGAAAAAATATTGAAACTCCAAATGGTGATTTTATACAGCCACCATTGACTGAATAAAAGTTATTGGTTCAATGGGTTTTGGATATTTGCCTTGTTTTCAACATGACTAATGTGTAGTCCTTCATGGAACTGCATCTACATGGAAGGAAGTATGCAGTGGGGTTACCCAAGGCTATGCCTTAGGCCCAGAAATCTTCAATGGTTTGGTTTTATGGTTTTATTATTTATAGGCCGCCCTTTTCCCTGAGGGGACTCAGGGCGGCTTACAATATATAGGGAGGGGAGTACAAGACAGTAAGACATAAAACAATACATAAGTAAAAATAGTACACAACATTCATCATTCGGGTGGGGACGGATTACAATCTTTATCCCCAGGCCTGACGGGATAGCCAGGTCTTGAGGGCTGTGCGGAAGCTCTGGACGGTGGTGAGGGTACGAATCTCACTCGCGGGGCCACATTCTGGACTAGCTGAAGTCGCCGGGTGCTCTTCAAGGGCAGCCCCATGTAGAGCACGTTGCAGTATTCCAGCCTAGAGGTCACAAGGGCCCGAGTGACTGTTGTGAGGGCCTCCCGGTTCAGGTAGGGTAGGGTCGCAACTGGCGCACCAGGCGAACCTGGGCAAATGCCCCCCTGGTCACAGCCGTCAGATGGTGATCAAAGGTCAGCTGTGGGTCCAGGAGGACTCCCAAGTTGCGAACCCTGTCTGAGGGGTATAAAGTTTGGCCCCCCAGCCTGAGTGATGGAACACTAGCCAAATTATTGGGAGGGAAACACAACAGCCACTCGGTCTTCTCCGGGTTGAGTACAAGCTTGTTAGCCCTCATCCAGTCCCTAACGGCTTCAAGACCCCGGTTCATCACGTCCACCGCTTCATTGAGTTGGCACGGGGCAGACAGATACAACTGGGTATCGTCCATGTATTGGTGGTATCTTATCCTGTGCCTCCGAATGATCTCGCCCAGCGGTTTCATGTAGATGTTAAATAGTAGGGGGGATAAGACTGAACCCTGCGGCACCCCATATGTTAGGGGCCTAGGGGTCGATCTCTGCCCCCCAACTAACACCGACTGCGACCTGTCCGAGAGGTAGGAGGAGAACCACTGCAAAACAGTGCCTCCCACCCCCACCTCCCGCAGTCTTTGCAGAAGGATACCATGGTCGATGGTATCGAAAGCCGCCGAGAGGTCAAGGAGAACCAGGATGGAGGCATGGCCTCCATCCCTGGCTCTCCAGAGATCATCGGTCAATGCAACCAAAGCGGTTTCTGTGCTGTAACCAGGTCTAAAGCCGGACTGGAAGGGGTCTAGGTAACTGGCTTCCTCCAAGGACCGTTGAAGCTGGAAGGCCACCACCTTCTCAACAACCTTCCCTACAAAGGGGAGGTTGGAGACTGGACGATAGTTGTTGAGAACAGCTGGATCCAAAGATGGTTTCTTCAGGAGGGGTCTCACCACCGCCGCTTTAAGTGTGGAGGGGAAGTGCCCCTCCCAAAGGGAGGCGGTAACAACCGCCTGGATCCAGCCTCGTGTCACCTCACTGCTGTTGGCGACCAACCAGGAGGGACACGGGTCCAGTACACAGGTGGAGGCACTCACAGCTCTCATGGCCTTGTCCACATCCCCAGGGGCAACATCCTGAAACTCAACCCAGGGATGGTCTGCCAATTTATCCTCTTGTGCCTCGGCTGGTTCTGCAGAGGTGGAGTCCAAATCCGACCGAAACCGAGCAACTTTGTCCGCTAAGAACTGGACATAATCCTCAGCCCTACCCTGCAAGGGGTCCCCCGTATCCCTCCTATGTAGGAGGGAGCGGGTTATCCTAAACAGGGCGGCTGGGCGGGACTCAGCGGACGCAACCAAGGTGGCAATATACGATCTTTTTGCTGTCCTAAGTGCCCTGATGTACTCCTTGGTGCAAGTTGTTAAGAGTGCTCGGTTCAATTCGGACTTATCGGACCTCCATAGGTGCTCTAGGCGTCTCCTCCGGCGCTTCCTCTCTCGGAGCTCCTCGGTGAACCAAGGAGGCCTCCGGGATCCGCCGCCTCGGAGGAATCCGGTCAAGGGTCTCTGATGCTGCCGAATGCCAGGCAGCAACCAGAGTCTCCACCGGACTGTGGGCGAGAGTATCAGGAATAACCCCAAGCTCCGTCTGGAACCTCAAGGGGTCCATAAGTCACCTGGGGCAGAACCACTTGGTCGGTTCCTCCTCCCTACAGTGGGGGTTTGGCCTCCGAAAGTCAAGCCTCAGTAGGCAGTGGTCTGACCACGACAGGGGTATGATCTCATTGCGTTTCAGACCAAGATTACAAGTCCACTGCTCCGAGAGAAATACGAGGTCGAGCATGTGACCCGCTGAGTGGGTTGGGCCCCGGATTACCTGGGTCAAGCCCATGGCCGTCATGGAAGCCATGAACTCCTGCGCCCCATCAGAGTGTTCACCGAGCGAAGGCAAATTGACGTCCCCCAGGACCATAAGTCTGGGGAACTCAATTGCTAGCTCGGCTACCGACTCGAGGAGCGAGGGGAGGGCTGCTGCAATGCTGTTGGGAGGCAGGTACATTAACAGCAAACCCACTTGACCCTTGAGGTCCAACTTCACCAGCAGGGACTCACACCCAACAAGCTCCGGAGCAGGGATCCTACGAGGTGCTAAAGACTCCCGGATAACAATAGCCACACCCCCACCCATTCCCTGGGCTCTCAGCTGATGAAGCACCTGAAATCCGTCTGGGCACATCTCTACGAGGGGGACTCCTCCCTCCGGGCCCAGCCAAGTTTCAGTAATACATGCCAGGTCTGCCCTCTCATCTAAAATTAAGTCCCGGACGAGGGGAGCCTTGTAAACTACAGACCTGGCATTTAGCGACAACAGCCTGAGACCAGGGTCCTGATTACTCGCGCCATCTGGCCTTGGAGTGGGACTCATAGGGCCGGAAGGAGGGATCTCTGTGACGTAGCGAACCCTCCTTCCCCGGTAATGGCCAGCCCTAAAGTCCCCGCCATGTCTGCCCCTCCCTGTTACGACCGTGATGCTCCGACCCACTCCCGTGGCCGTGGTCCCCTCAACCACCCCCACAGTTCCCGCATTCCCCGACAGGCCCTCCGAATCAAGCACACTCATTTATTCACTCAAGCAATCCCCACGTAATAATTAAAAACACATAAAAATACAACAACCATAGAATAATAAAAGTGGGATCATTCACTCAATCACATGCATATCCCATACACTCACCATACAAGAATAATTGCGCAAGTATTACAAGATGTGAAAAGTGTGCAAGTTCGGGTAAAGTCTGTGGATGGGTTCATATAAAGTCCAGTCCGGTGGATTCGCAGAGATATAAAGAGGGAGAAAGATTTTATCTTCCCTCTTCTTGCGTAATAGATGGTAAAAGTGATGTAAGTAGTCTTGGGATAGGAGCACCAAAGGGGCTAAGATGGAGTCTCTTAACAGCAACGGGCAGCAATGATTGTACCAACCAGGACTAGATCGTAGGTCCGGTGTCCAGTGTCCAGTAGCTGTAAGTAAGGAATCATATGGTGAAGTCCCGTATAAGTAAGAGCAAACCGAGGGCCAGGGAGAGAAAGAGAGGCCGTGCTGTAGAAAAGGCCTAGGGGGTAGGTTAAGGGGTTGTGGTAGTGGCTGTAAGGCCGACTGCCAGGTCTTATACCGCCCCATATTAGACCAACTACCCCACTATAAGTCAGTCAACAGAGTCTAAGGAGATACCAGGAAACACGGCCAAAGATGTCAAAAACGCCAATAACTTAGATGAGGGGATAGAAGGAATAGCCAATACTCAAGAAAATAGGCTCATGATTTAGAAGGATCTTGACAGACCTGGAAACTGGGCTCTATCTAACAAAATTAAATTCAATGTAGAGAAAAGTAAGGTTTTACATTTAGGCAAGAAAACCCAAATGCACAAGTACAGAATAGGTGGTACCTGGCTCAACAGTAGAACTGCAAGAGGGATTTGGAGTTCTCATGGACAATCAGTTATATATGAGCCAATGTGTTGCAGCTGCCAAAAAAGACAATCCTAGGCTGCATTAATAGAGGGATAGCATCAAGATCATGTGAAATGTTAGTACTGCTTTAAAATGCCTTGGTAAGACCACACATGGAATATTGCATCCAGTTTTTATATATATTGAGACTCTAGAAAGGGTACAGAAAAGAGCAACAAAGATGATTAGAGGAATGGAAGCTAAAACATATGAAGAACAGTTGCAGAAATTGGGTATGTCTACTTTAATTAAAACAAGGACTAGGGGTGACATAATAGCAGTGTTTCATTATCTAAGGGACTGCTACAAAAAAGAGGGGGTCAACCTGTTCTCCAAAGTATCTGAAAGCAAGACAAGAAACAATGGATGGAAACTAATCAAGGAGGGAAGCAATCTAGAACTAAGGAAAAATTTGCTTACAGTGGGAAAATTAACCAGTGGAACAACTTGCCTTCAGCAGTTGTGAGTGCTCCATCATTGGAGGCTTTTAAGAAAAGTCTGGACAGCTAATTTTTTGAAATGGTATAGGATCTGCTGCTTGTGCAGGGGATTGGAAAGTCCCTTCCAACTCTATTATTCTGTTATTTCTGATGGTTTGTTGTTACTTTATACTATTCAGGAACACAGACCTTTATAAAAAAAAAATAGTACAAGTTCCTGTTCCAAATAGTCTGAAACAGAAACAGAGAAATGAGAGAAGAATACAGAAATGGGCATATTGTTGAACAGAGGGGGAACATGTCGTGTATCCATATTTTATTTTGTTTTGTTACAATAAAGCGTGGGGATAAGAGGACTGATTCCTTTGCTTCTCTAGAAGGTGAACTTTGAGATGGGATTTAAAGGAAAGTGAGGTGGATTTGAAAGGCAGGTTTAGGCATCAAATCAGCACAGGAAAAAGAAATTGGCAGAAGCTTTTCAAAGGTGTCTTTTGTAAGGGTGATAGTGTGGTGTAGAAGTTAGATATTCAGAGATCTCAGAAAGGAATAAATCAGTAGCATGTCAAATAACACAGGAACCCAAAGATCCAAAAGAGGAAAAGAGGAAAGCAATGCAAAAATTTAAAGAATAGAATCATATGGTTAGAAATCCATGAAGATCCTTTTATCCTCTAAAAGATGCACCAGCAGACATTTCAAATACTCTCCTAGGAAACAGGAGACTGACAGAACTGGGAAGCAACCAACATGAAAGCCTAATTACTAGAGCTCAAGACTTAATTGGTTAATTGCTAATAACATATCTTGGATTTTATTAGGGTAATGGCTTTGGGGTAATTAATTTTTAACATAGATTTATAAAGCTGTAAAAGGCATTCTGACTCCTTTCAATGGGAAATGTCTCATTGGGCCCTTTAATTTGCATCATTGGTGTGCAAATAACTTGCTTCTGCCATGTTCTGTTAGAATGCAATTCTGTGCAACTTACCTGTAAGTGCATTTACATTTAAATCTTCACATGGTAGCATTCATTATTATAGCCACATTTTACATGCTTTGTTTTCATATCAGATTGAGTCTATTTTATTGCATTTTACTAGTCTATAAAACCCCTTGCTGTGATCAATGTGGTTTTCCTATGTTACTATTTATGTAAATGATATTAATAGTAACATTATTTAATTAGTCGATAGGTTTTAGAGCTACATGCAGAAAATTCAAAACAAATATAATGGAGAATACAAATGTCTTTGTTAATACTGAAGTGAGTCATGGTGGAATGAGTATTTCACACTGTGGTCCAACTACTCAGTTGGCATTAGACCTTAGTAGTATCTTAGATGGTGGGCAGGGACATTAGTAGAAAATATTGGAAAATGACATTGGACCAGCATATGTGAAACAAGCCACCCATCAGATAGCTAAAATTCAGGATTGGCATTTTGCATTGAACCAAGAAATGAAGCCAGAAGAAATTGACTGGGAGAAATGCAGACATAAAATGTTCATACCCTGAACTGCTTAGCAGATTTGTAGTTATCAATATCCATGTAGGTGTTTGAACAGAGAACTTGTAGGGAGCGCTAGAATGGGGGAAATCAACCGTCTTCCAACTGCATTTTTTATTTTCCACTCTCTTGGATTCTCAATATTGACTCATTATGCCTATTGTTATATAAACTATCTCCACACATACTTAAACTGACACAGAAGGGAAATGTATATTAAAACCACCTCTTATGAAACATGTTGCTTTCACAAAATATATATTCGAGTGCCTTAATATCCAGTCATTTCTCACCTGCTGTTCCCACAGAATGGTAGCTAAATGTAATAGAGCATTCTCAAGCTCTCAAAAAGCCCACAACAAATCAGCAGTTTCGATGTGCCTTTTTGCTTCTGGTTTTTTTTTTTTTAAAAAAATTGCATATTTCTTATTTTTTCTGTATTTGTTATTTGCCTGGAAATGGATGAGCTCTTGTTCATTGGGAATTAAACATCCAAACCAGACACTAGCTTTCTGATGTATTAGCCAAATTGTAGGAAAATGAAATTGCTGCTCTTAGAGGACATGAAAACAGCTGCAGAAGTTACAGATGTCACCGTACCAGCAAGAAGCGGGGGCATCTAACTTGAGTGCATAATGCATGAGAAGAAACACAAGCAAGGGGTGCCCAAAGAAGCTGTGAAAATCATTTCCAAAGAAGCAGATGTATGTGTTCTTATTGTGGATTTCAAGTGCAATGAGTCATTTTTGAGATGATGTTGCTTTTGCCTTTTTCTATCCCCATTCCCAAACATCTGGTGTTTCAAGAAATAGCATTGATCATTCCTCTTTCAGAGATTGCCTCCCTTCAGAATATGCTTGCTTCAAAATAATAATAACAACAACAACAACAACAACAACAACTCTGCCATTGCCGGTCCCAAGCCCGGATGAGAAAGGAGGAGGGTTGGGGTCAGGTTGGCATCTGGTCCCGTAAAAACAAACCCGCCAACCCATACAATATGGTGAAAAAAACAAATAAGAATTTCATACCGCATCAGTCGTCGCACGTATTAACAAGGGCCACGGAGGATGTTGGGGTCCCTGGACATCTGTCGACAAGTGGGCTACAAGTGGACCAGCCAACAAAACGACAAAAATATAGTGCAGATGAAAACCGTGCCATAATGGCTTGTTACTACAACTCAGAGCCAAAAAAAGAGAGGTTACTTAAAGCGAATGTATGAATTATGGAAACAACAATATCCAGATTCAAATGTTAGTGAACAACGACTAGCAGATCAAAGGCGATTTATTATACGGAATAAAGTGTTTAGTGAAGTTGAACATGAGGAAATTCAGGAAAATTGCAAAACCCAAAAAACAATATCACAAGCGGAAATAACTGATATTCAAGACACAACTAAAGACATTATAGTAGAACTCCCAGAAGAAGCTCTCGGGGAGGAAATAACATCACCACTACTAGAACCAGTTATCACTGAACCAACTGATGAACTAACTCAAAAACAAAAAGAATTGAAGGATAAGATCATGGAGCATTTTCTGCTTAATGAGGAAAGGCAACGTTTACCATCACTAAAAACTGTGCCTAAGAAAATTTTGGCCCCTATCATGAAAATGGTTAATGCAGTGTTTTCAACAATTGAACAGGGATCCATCTTGGAAACAAACCAGTTAATGCACAGCACAGCTGTAATAGTCACTAATGAACTAGGCATTAAAATTAAAGTACCTAGTCACACAACAGAAAAAGCATCAAAGCCAAAGTGGAAAATCCGTTTAGAACAAAAAATCAAAAAATTAAGGGCAGATGCTAGTAACTTAAAGAACATGCATGAGCAATGTTAAAACAACAAAATCATAGATCGGCTAATCAGAAGATATAGATTGGATACAAGAAACATCAATGAAGCTGTAGAGATTGTAAAACAGCAGATAACAGCAACAGCTAGAAAAATTGAAAGATATGAGGTATGAATCATACAATATAAACAAAATCAGCAATTTCAATCAGACCAACGGCGTTTTTATCAAAGTCTTAATATGAATGGTGACACCAAAAGTGAAAAACCAGAAAAGCAGGCCACAGTTGAATTCTGGAAAGAATTGTGGGAAAATGCAAAGGACTACAAGAAGAAAGCAAAGTGGATACATGACTTTGAGAAAAGCATTGGCAACAAACAAATGCAAGTATTAGAAATAACAACTGAGATGGTCAAAAATCGAGTTAAAAAGGTAAAGAATTGGACATCACCTGGAAAGGACCAATTACATGGTTTCTGGCTCAAATATCTGACCAGTTTACATGCAATATTGGCAGGCAACTGAATGAAATTTTACAAAAGGGCCAAATTGATGAATGGTTGACAACTGGAAAAACATACTTGATTCAGAAAGATGCAACTAAAGGAACAACACCTGAAAACTACAGACCAATAACATGCTTGCCAACAACCTTCAAATTACTCACAGGCATTATTGCAGATAACATGATGGATTATTTGGAAACAAACAACATCTTGCCAGTAGAGCAAAAAGGCAACAAAAGAAGGAGCAGGGGCACAAAAGATCAGCTTCTAATTGATAAAATGATATTAGAAAATTGTAAGAACAGAAAAACGAACTTGAATATGGTCTGGATTGATTACAAAAAGGCATTTGACTCACTGCCACATAATTGGATCATAAAATGCTTAGAAACAACTGGCATTAGCAAAAATATTACATCCTTTACTGAAAAGGCGATGAAACAATGGAGAACTGAGTTGGCGGTAGGGAATGAGATCTACGGAATGGTTAATATCAAGCGAGGAATTTTCCAGGGTGATTCACTTTCACCTCTTCTCTTCATCATCGCAATGATCCCACTATCAGTAATCTTAAAAAAAATGAAATTAGGCTACCAAACAGCCAAAGAAGCTGAAAATTTTTTGCATTTACTATATATGGATGATTTGAAACTCTATGGAAAGTCAGAAATAGAAATCCAATCATTGACAAACACAGTCCGAGTATTCAGCACCGATATTTCAATGCAGTTTGGCATGGAAAAATGTGCCACTGTATCCATAAAAAGGGGCAAAATCACTGCATGTGAGGGAATTGAAATGCCCAATGGCCAATTAATTAAATGCAAAGAAAATGAAGCCTACAAATACTTAGGCATTCTGCAGTTGGATAACATCAAGCATGAAGAAGTAAAAACTGTTGTCAGGCGAGAGTACACCAACAGAGTTAAGAAAATTTTGAAATCTAAATTCAATGGTGGAAATACAATCGAGGCCATAAATACCTGGGCAATACCAGTTATAAGATACACAGCTGGTATAGTTAACTGGACACAAGCTGATATGGACATTTTGGACCGAAAAACCAGGAAACTAATGACAATGCCCTACAGTTTACATCCACATGGTGATACTGATAGACTGTACCTGCCCCAAAAATCAGGTGGCAGAGGATTATTACAAGTGAAGCAAACAGTTGAAGAAGAAAAACATGCACTGGCTGATTATTTAAAAGAAAGTCAAGAACATCTATTAATCGAAGTAAAGAACAAAAATCTACTGAAGGCCCAACAGACGAAACAAGAATACAGAAAAGATGTGATAAAATCAAGAATGAAGAGTTGGCAGAACAAAGCACTGCATGGCCAATTTCTGGAAAAAATAAAAGATAAAGTGGACAGTGAACAAACTTGGTTATGGTTAACAACAGGTACATTAAAGAAAGAAACAGAGTCACTAATCCTGGCTGTGCAAGAACAAGCTATCCGCACAAATGCCATTAAGGCCAAAATCAAAAAATCCTCTGATGATGCCAAATGCAGACTTTGCAAAGAAGCTGATGAAACTGTTGATCACATACTCAGCTGCTGTAAAAAAAATCGCACAGGCTGATTATAAATAGCGGCACAATTCAGTAGCGCAAATGATCCATTGGAATTTGTGCAAAAATTATAATATTAAAACAGCAACAAACTGGTGGGAACATCAGCCTGAAAAAGTCACCGAAAATCAGATGGTCAAGATCTTGTGGGATTTTCACATATAAACAGACAAAATACTGGCGCATAATACACCAGACATCACACTGGTTGAGAAAAATAAGGTCACAATCATAGACATTGCAATACCAGGTGATAGCAGGGTCGCCGAGAAGGAACATGAAAAAATCGCAAAATACCAGGACTTAAAAATCGAAATTCAACGACTATGGCACAAACCAGCAGTGGTAATTCCAGTGGTAATTGGCACACTGGGTGCTATTCCAAAAGCACTGGAATTACATTTAAAACAGTTAAAAATTGACAAAATCACCATCAGTCAAATGCAAAAAGCCGCACTGCTTGGATCTGCACGCATATTACAAAAATATGTTACGACGTCCTAGGCCCCTGGGTGGGGCCCGACTAGTAACCAATGCCAAATCCGGCGAAACAACTGGCCGCTGTGATACAATTGTATAATAATAATAATGGTAATAATAATAGCAGGTTGATTTCTAAAACAAAACTCCAAATAAACCAAGGGTTTGAGCTGAAAATTAAATCTTGACATTAATTCCAAAATATCTTGATTGATTCAGATCTGCTCCTTGTTTTGAAAGATGCATCTCTTTGAATAGGTCATTTCAACAAATCATCAAATCACCAAATCAAATATTTGCACAGAACTACTAAGTGCAGTAAATGAATGATGTCGTAGTAATCCCAGCTAAATTGTTTTTATTTTAAAGCACTTGTATTGTGATTTACATGGACTTGACTATTCTAAAGTGGATTTACTTGGGTCCAATTTGAATATATGTCAGTCCTGCAGCCATATTCCTTTTGGATCTTTGGTCTGCCACATTTTCTATTATTCTACTATCCCCTTTCTATTGTGGGAAAATGGGAGGGGGGATGGTACAGAGTTAAATGCTATGTAGCCAAAATAAAATTCCTTTTCAGAAAGCCAAGTTCACATGACTCCACCAAGCCATGCCTACCAAGCCACGCCCACAGAACCGATAGGGAAAAAAATTGAAATTCACCACAATAGAAGCTGCTGTACAGATGTTTCCTTGTCTAAATAAGGTAGAGAAAGTTACTGTTTCTGGTTTCAGTTTCTACGGTTCAGTGTATGGTTAAAAGGTAAAGGTTCCCCTCGCACATATGTGCTAGTCATTCCTGACTCTAGGGGGTGGTGCTCATCTCCATTTCAAAGCCAAAGAGCCAGTGCTGTCCAAAGATATCTTCTTGGTCATGTGGCCGGAATGACTAAACTCCAAAGGAGCACAGAACGCTGTTACCTTCCCACCAAAGGTGGCTCCTATTTTTCTACTTGCATTTTTTACATGCTTTCGAACTGCTAAGTTAGCAGAAGCTGGGACAAGTAACAGGAGCTCACTCCATTACACAGCATTAGGGATTCGAACTGCCGAAGTACCAAACTTTCTGATCGACAAGCTCAGTTTCTTAGCCACTGAGCCACTGCATCCCTCAGTGCATGGTTAGATGAACCATAAGGTATTATTACAACAGGTATTAATTGGCAGAAATGTAGATTACAAATCCTGAGATTAAAGAAATTAATCAACAATAAAGAATTTCTAACAGAAGCTGAAATTTTTTTATAAATGCTACACTGGAGTAGGTTTCCCAAATGGGAAAATCTGTTTAGGAATTCATGCAAGAAAATGAAATGTGAATGTGAATTGCAGAGCATATGATTTCAAAATACTTGGGGACATATTCACACATGTGAACATATGTTTTGCTAAGATATGTTTGTTCATGCCAGACAATAATCAAAATCCAAGGGAATAAGTTAGACTTATGTGAATTGTTCAAGTTGCTGTTTAAATTGTCAGTATGATTAACTGATTCAGTTCAAATTGTTAGTTTGACATGATAAAATGATGGTGTACATATGCAAAAATCCAAATGTGCCCGAGTCAATACATTGAATGAAGTTGACAATAGGCTTTGAGGTTTTGACTTGAACAGATGATATGACTAAATTATTTTTATTCTAACTTTGCACATCTCTAAGAAAAAGTGCTACTGCATTTTCTCTGCTACAGAAATGTCTTTTTTGCAGTTTTCCTTGCACAAAATTATTTCTTTGCAAGAGACCATTATAACACTCCTTGAACTGCTGCAATTGTTTCTGCCATTTGCCAGAACAACAAGTAAAAGGAGGATAGATGTGGCAAAGAGGTGGAGTTTAATGGAACACATATGTAGTGTCCAAATATTAGAGTGTGCAGTAGCATCCGTGGCTGGAGGAAAATGGATTTGATAAAAACTACAATATTCTACCATTGTATTTAACCAATTCTGTAAAAGAAAAAAAGGGTGGACTGCTCTTCATAAAGAAAATTGTATTAATAACAGTATAATAGAATAACAGAGTCCAAATCCCTGCTCTGGCAGAAAGCCCTCTACCATTTCAGACACATAGTTGTCCAATGTCTTCTTAAAAATTTTCAGTGTTGGTGCATTCACAACTTCTGGAGGCAAGTTGTTCCACTGATTAATTATTCTGTCAGGAAATTTCTTAGTTCTAGGTTGCTTCTCTTGATTAGTTTCCTTCCATTGCATCTTGTTCTACCTTCAACTTTGGAGAATAGGTTGACTGCCTTTCCTAATATATGTGAGACAACAAACATAAATTTCCAAAACAACCTACTGTTTTAACAGTGTAAGCTAATGAGGAAGGTTTTACCTCTCCCTTTCCCATTTCCTTTACTTTCATTATGGTTTCATGTAGCCACTCATGATGGAGATTTTAGATATGAAAGCTTTTTTTAAACTGCTTTGGTGAATTGAACTCTCTTAAGAGTTTATCTTGTTTAAAAAAGCATTTTCTTCTTTGGGGTTTCAATGTTGGGGTATGGAATAGTTCATTGTTCTGCCGATTGCTGTTATACTTTGGTTCAACACAACATCAATACACTAGTGTTTTTCAACCTTGGGAACTTTAGGTTTCATAGGGAATTCTGGGAGTTCACTTATCTTAAAGTTGCCAAGGTTGTGAAACATCGCTCTCTATTCAAAGAAGAGACAAAAAAGGAAATCAACAGTGGGATAGTGGGATTTCAGATTTAGAGCGCTAAATCAATCTTGACTGATAATATCAATGAGTTATCTGTCTTTAATAGCATCCCAACCCTTTCTCTTTTTTTTTGTAATCCTGAAAGGACACACTGGTTGCTTAATTTTAAAGCAATTACTTTATCTTCTGAAAAACTAGCAGTCCTCTGGCATTTTGCGAGAACATGATAGCTGATACAGAAACTAGATTAAGTAAGTGATGTTAGAAAAGATATACTTATCATAAACGGAACATAAAATGAAGATTAGGAATGTTTTTATATTTTATTATTGGAAACTAAATTTACCCCCATGCACCAAGTCTAAGAAAAAGTTTCTTCAACTTTAAATTAATTTGGTCTGATTTATTCTTTGGATCTTCTGAACATGGTGCATCTTTATGTGCAAAAAAAACCCCCACATTTCAGTTTTGTTTCCTCCCTCCTCCCATGAACTTTGAAAGTTAGAAAACACTTTGAAAAAATGCATACATTTTCTCTTTGGCCTTTTCAAGCCAAATAAAATGGATCCTTAGGGATTGGTGCTTTGTACCTGATTGAAGTTTGAATTTAACCCATACCAATTGAAATGAATGAATGAATGTGCAACAATGCTAAACTGTTATTCGTATAGTTTGGGACTGCATTTAATAATAATTTCATATTTTCGGAGACTGACTAAAAAGGAAATGATTGGCAAGTCTTCTACAGTAGTTCCACTGAAACTGAATAAGAATAGTACAAGGCTTTATTACATCAGCCTCCCATTCGATACAGTGAAACTCAAATAAAAGAACTTCCTGATGGACTAGTCATAAATATCTCAATTAAACTACTTCAACCAGTTCCTTTCCATTACTTCCTTAGCAGTCTGCAATTTTTATGCTTGTATCTATGTGTCTGCCTCCTTCTTTACCACCTCAAAATCTTATGTTTCTTCCAGTCAATGCATTGTCTTCATAGGAACATATGAGCTTAAGAATATAAGAAGTTCAGGTTACTCCACTCTCACAAGAAGGATTTCATCTTTTGAACTATAATATGCCTTTGTAGAGAAAGAATATATAAGCATAAAATGATTGCTGTGGACCAGGTCATAAGTCTCTTCAGCCTTACATTTTTTATTCCAAAGTGACCAACCAGATGGTCACCATGTTCCCCAGCAAATGGGATTTACATGGATACTGACTCTTAGAAGGGAGACAATACCATGCCTTCATGATTAGATGCTATTGATGTCCTCTTCAGATTTGTCTAATTCTCTTTCAAAGACAATGAAGCAGGCAGCTAGCACTATATCTTGTAGCATTACTATGTGCTACATAAAACCTTCTATCTGCCTTGGCCCTCTCACCATTGAGTTTCAAATGGCATAGCTGTACTTAACAAATTTATTACTGAAAATCACACAGCGATGCTTTCCCTGATGATAAGATAATTGTGAGAGATCATTTATTTTGGCCAAATTATTTGTGCCTGACCAAACTAGCCCTCCCCCAATGGAGATAAATATAATGATTTCAACTCCATCAATATACATTAATTTTATTCTTAACTGGAATCTTACTTACCTGAACATTGAAGCCAAAGAATAACATATATAGCCCACTTTTCCTTAAGAGCTATCTCAAATTTGGTGGAGAATCCTTGATGTATATGGGAATATCCTCAGAAGGTGGGGGGAAGAGCCACAATTAGGGGAACATTTGAATAAGAGTCAGTTTAGCCTGCAGTAGGAATGTGGGCATGTGAAACATCTCTGAAGTTGTGATGGTGTGGGGGAATGATCTTGAGAAATAGGACAACTGGATGCAGCCAAGGGAACTGTCAGTTATAAGATGTCAGTTAGCCTGCAGCAGGAATAGGATCAGGCAAGACCCTCCTTAGTTTCCTGGACTATAAAAGAAATGGGGGAAAAATATAATTTCAGACTTGCAAGATTCTGTTGATCTAAATTTATAATAAAATATACTTTTTTTTCATCTGGGGGTGTTTTTTGTCTGAATTATCATGGATGTTTGACATCTCCCACCATAATCCGTAGAGTAAATTTCAACATTCAATAGCAGTTTAATGGCTAATAATTACACCAAATGATTGCACTGTTTAGAACAAGAATCTACAGAAGACAGAGCTGAAAAATAGGTCACCATTGTCTGGAAGACTTTTGACCCAGAAGCACTACCTTGATTTAATAATGACTAAGAGCCTCACATTTATACATAACAGCATCTATAGAGTAGCTATATTGTCCCATGCCAATGCAGTTGTGAATATGTCAGTCACATGGACACACTTATCTTATATACCTTTTTCTATTTGAATAATATGTCAATTAGAAGTGAAGATTCTGTTGTATGCCAACAAACTTTTCTTAAATTATGAACATATGATATTAATATGAACTAGTATAATTTAGGCATTAAGTAATGACCTAAAATATATGGGGCTATTTATACCTATTAACTTGCAATTCAATTTCACTGTCCCAAATAAGTATAGGAATGTTCCCCAAATATTCTAATTGGGTAGTTTTCACTAGGATATTTCCCTAAAATGAATCAATCAAATCCTTCTGTTTTAGAACCCCAAGTTCTTTAAGTACTGAACCTCTCGTTTTCATTATCAAAGTGGCATGTTTATGCATGGCAGCTCCATTGTTTCCAGGTTACTGTGAATAATTGAGAGAGTTTATTTGTTTATATGTTGGAAAAAGTAACATTATTCAATTGACCCAACCAGAACTCTTAGCACCTTCATGATCCTACAACACAATTGCTTTCATTAGATCTCTGTTTTCTAACATCCAGATTTTTATATTGATTGAAAGTTCCAAACACTAAAACTTTTCCTAGAGGACTTACAGCAGTCATTATGTTTTTGATTGCCCCAAATGCCTACTGTGGTTTGGATCTGACTGCTACAGAATCAAAATTGTCATTTAAGGATTCACTCCACGCTGTGCCTAATTAGCCATCTGATTTGTTTGGCAGCATAATGAATTTTGGAGGCAAATGAATTTTGGGTAAGTGCAAATGAGACTGGACTGGATAAAACTGCTTAAACATCTCACCCAGGTGAAGTTGTTACTCTTGTCATAGCAAGTCCTCATAGTTTAGATTTAAGCTTAAAAAAAACAACAACAAAGAGCAGCCAAGTTAGGCTTACTCTTCTAGAGCAAAACAGCAGCCTGATTTCTCTCCATATGTTGCTGCACTAAGTTTAAACCTTCCTCACTATTTCTGGCCAATAGCAATATGGATAATTAAGAAGAGCTCTAAGATCAGGACAAAAATCCACTCTATACTAGCCAAGTATACTAGGAAGGTTCTAACAGGGAAATATTCTAGGAAGGTCTGAACAGGGAAAAATAGTTTTATGAGAAGAATACATTTTCCACACGTACCATCCTATTTTTAATGGCTATGTTTTACTGGAATTTGTTCTACATTATTTTATATTATATTATTTTATAGTATAGTATCAGAGGGATGTGGTGACTCAGTGGCTAAGATGCTGAGGTTGTCGAACAGAAAGGTTGGCAGTTTGGTGGTTCAAAATCCTAGTGCCGTGTAATGGAGTGAGCTCCCATTACTTGTCCCAGCTTCTTCAGTTCAAAAACATGTAAAAATGCAAGTAGAAAAATAGGAACCACCTTTGGTGGGAAGTTAACAGTGTTCCATGCGCCTTTGGCATTTAGTTATGCTGGCCACATGACCATGTAGATATCTTCAGACAGTGCTGGCTCTTTGGCTTTGAAGCAGAGATGAGCACCACCCCCTAGTGTCAGGAGCACTTAGCACATATGTGTGAGGGGAACCTTTGCCTTTACCTTAGAATCAGAGGTGGTATTCAGCAAGTTCTGACCAGTTCTGGAGAACCAGTAGCGGAAATTTTGAGTAGTTCAGAGAACCAGTAAATACCACCTCTAACAACCACCACCCCCATCTATTCTCTGCCTCCCAAGTTCCAGCTGATCAGAAGGGAATGGGAATTTTGCAGTATCTTTCCCCTGGAGTGGGGTGGGAATGGACGTTATACAGTATCCTTCCCTGCCATACCCACCAAGCCATGCCATGTCAATCAAGATATGTCTATAGAACTGGTAGAAAAAAAATTGAATCCCACCACTGCTTAGTATGTATTTTATTGCTGTCTTTACTGCTGTGAGATCCTTTGGCACAGGAGATGAGAATTAAGTATATCAATAAATGAACCAAAGAAATCATGCTATTAGCAATTGATATTTATGCATGCTGCCTGCGATTCAGAAGATAGTATACAGCTTTCAAGATGCTGGTGAATGATGGTTCTATATTCCATGAATTTGATCAGTCTCTGTTTAAAAAAATATCTGATTTCTGACCATCATTGCTATATATAATGGGAGTAAATTTTACCGTTTTAACCATGTATTCCAAGTGTAGAAAGTTAGCACCAACCCCTCTCCTAGAAGAATGAAATATTTTAGGAAATATTAAAAAGACAGAATATTTCCATTAAAAGAGAAATAGAAATCTTAAGCAGAAATTCAGTCCCAGGTCCCTGCCCCCATAAGATATTTTACTTATCTACAAAACAAAACACTTTCACCCTCAGGATATAATAGGACTAGCCCTCTACCCATCTCACCACATGGCAGCTGGGAAGATTCATCATCCAGCAAGGTTCAACCAAGCCTGGGACTCAAGATCACCTACAAAGTTACCTCTACATAGCTCCCTGGGAATCTGACAACCAATCAGAATACATGTGCTTGCCACAGGAACAGGAAGTTAAAATTGAAAGCCCAAAAGGAGGACCTCTCTCTCTCTCTCCCTTCTCCTCCCTCCTTTCCTCCCCCCTCTCCATGTGCTCATTTGCCCATGACCCAAAAACCCCATATGGTCCTGTCCACCATTAAACCATCTTTCCAAGAGCCTTCATGTTTTCAGTGTCTTTTTCCCTACTTGAACTGAACTCAGATGGACATTTCTTCCAACACAACCATTCATTTTTATCAGTCTCTTACTTTGAATGGATGAACGCAAAGCAGAATTTTAATAACTCGAGAAAAGGAGAAGTTTCTAAATACACATCCTATTTTATTTTTTTATGTCTCAATCATGTCTCCTCTTACCCACTGTTATTCAAAATGTCCCATATATTGTCAACATTTATTTTAGGGAACTTTCCCCCAATACACTTATTATTTCTACTGGCATTTGTAGCATGTTTTTCAGCTCTACAATATCCCTTTGGGGTGTGGTAATCAGAATGTAAACAGCAATCAAAGTGTAGTAGCATCATTGATTTAACAAAGGACAATATTATGTTTGTATCCATTTGTATGTTAATTCTTGCCCTAACACTTCTAAGCCTGGAATTTCCTTCTTTCTTACTGTGTCGGGATTAACATTTTCATTGAATGGCCTGAATGACTGCTATTCCTGATCAGTGATTGTCACTTCGGATCCTAATAATGTATATACATGGTAATTTTAGAGTTAACATGCATCATTTGCATTTTCCATTTTCAGACTCCTTCACCAATTTAGGAAGATCTTTTGGATACAATGATGGGAGGTGTTAAGAAAAAGTCTGGAGTGACACAGGTACCCTGTTGAAAAGCATAAGAGCTTTCCTCTTACACAAAGCAAATATTTAAAACTTCAGATTTGTGGAATAAAAGCAATATTTATACTGTGTAAGTCAGTATGGACACCCTTCGGCTTCAGTGAGCAAGAGTAGCCTGCAGTAGTCTTTATGCAAAAATTATTATACATAAACTTGGGATCAACACTGCTTATTGAGTGGATTTATATTTCCATTTGGTAGAAAATACAATTCTTTTTGTGAAGGTTTACATATCTCTAAGGTATATCAAACCCTGCATTAATCTCAACAAGCAGGGTCTGTGGAATGGAGTGCAAAGGAAATAATAATTTCAGTAAAGTGGAATATTTGTAGCTCAAAATTGAACTGAGGTGTCCTTGGTGCTCTCTGAGCTTGGTTGTTTTCTTGCAGACATTCCATTATCCAAACTTGGTAACATTTTCAACTAACACTGATGATATTACCGAGTTTGGATAATGACATGTTTCAAGAAAACAATCAAGCTTCGAAAGCACCAAATAATGTTTTTTCTGTCACTACTCTGTAAATGTTTGAAATGTAGGATTTATTCAGAAATTATTCTACATCATGGGTTTGAGGCTGAGGGAAACCAATTTTTTGCCTAAATATCGTATTCTGGGGCAGTCCCAGTATTCTTTTTATTGTAAATCTGGAAGACTACAAGGTGAAGGAGACTGAGCTGGACTGGATTGATAACCTTTTTGATAGAAATTTTGGGGAGAGGGCATGAGAGAAAGCTCTGGAATGCTTTTTACTCTTTTTGGGTGAAAGGAGGAATTCTGTTTGATGAAGATGATAAAATAATTCTATTTTTCTTCCAGCTACTTGGGTAAGCATGAAGAGAATTAGGGGATGATATGGTAAATGTTTGGATGTAGTAAATAGTTTCTGCCTATACCATCAAATCTGGTTGTGCCTCATATAATGTCATCTGTATGGATCTAGAAGGTATGCCTTTTTTTAAAGGCATCTACCCTATGGAAACCCTCCCTGCAGAGATCTGGATAGCTGTCTACATTTCAGGTAATAAATTTTTGCATATTTGCCCTGGTACCTTGATCCAGCAGTTATTTTGGTGAAGTGCCATCTAGTGTGTGATGGGGCCACTTGACTGGAGGGACAAAGAATTAAGATTGGGATTGATGAATGTTGTCAGGAAGAAAATGGCAGGCAGTGACATCAGGGTTGTGATGGACATGGGGAAATATGGTGGGATATAGGAACTGGTCTATCTCTAGAAAGACTTGATAATGATAATGATGCTAATTTCTAGTCTCCTGTGTTTGTTTTGAGAGATAATCTTTAAGATTTATGGGCTCCTGGTCTTCATCTGCTGTTAGTTAATGCATGGTTTGCCTATAATAATTCTTTGGCTGTTCTATTCTGCTGAAAGATGCATATTACAACAACTTTGTGAAGTAGGTTGTCCCAAGGCTAGATCATTGTCTCAATGTCATCAATAAACCTCTCTGGCAAAGATGTGCTACAAGATATATCTCCTTGCTTTTAGAGTCCATCTTCTTAAGTACTGCATCATATCAACTGCCTATAATTATAATTTCCCAAAGTTGGAATTTATCATTCAATAGTATAGGACAAACCTAAAGATAGAAGTGGCCTTATCTATAGAGGGTCCACTGCCTTTATCTGCCTGTATTTATATATAATTCATGACCTTCTCTTTGTTTTAATTAATTCTCTGAAACCCTAGGAAATATTGCTAGCTTTTTCCCAATAACTGCATTCATCTCCAAACCCCAAACCCACCTATGGCAATGATATTAGCTCTCTGAAAAGTTGGTTAGCTATCACTGTTTGCAACTTATGGTTCTCCTGTTGGAATAGTTTGATGTACAAAAAAGAATGTTTAAGAAGCCCCAAGTATTTCTGGCAGCAAGAATATAAAATAAAGCATGAACAACAAACATTCCATATTAAATGTCAATGCATACATTGTTCTCTACAGCTGGCTGTCAAGGGGAATAAAGTGTGTGGAAGATTGCGCTCTTTGTTAAGGTTACACAGCTTGACTCAGCTAATAAAGGTTGATTGTATGGGATTAGGAGCAATGGAAAACGCATTTTAATAAATAATATTTTCAAATAGCACAAAGGAGAACCACTAGTGGGGTTAACTATTTGCATCATCAATCTGCTGTGCTGAGGTTTAGTTCTTTAGAACCCCATAACTTCTTTTATTTTATTTTTTTGAAAAAAATTACAAGTATTTTAAATATGTTTTATTAAATATGAAAAGGATGGTGGTACTACTAGAATTATGTTTTCACAGATAATTCCTTTTATACAGCAAGTAAGTAGCTGGGAACAGTTAAAAGACCCAGAAAACCTTCCAGTTAGGTTGTACATCTCTGATCAATTCTCACAACCCAAAATGGTATATATGGTAGATGAACAAGTAAATAGGTTATAGATACTAACTTTATCATTTTTCCCCCTTTAGGGATATATTGTTTAAGCCAATTGGCTATTATTAAGATATAGATTAGTTTAAGTGGAAGAAGACACAAGTTCATTAAGCAAAAGGTAATTATTATTACCTAGCAGTATTTTTATAACCACAGACTAAATGCTATAATCTTATGATATTTCCCTGAGATAAACTCCTGCTCTCAATTCAAAAGACATATATAGAGCAGTATTAAAATGATGCATATTTTATAATAGCCATGAAGATATGAGTATGAGATTTGAACTGTATAGGAAAACCAGATTTCATATCATTTCATGTGCATTTAGCTGCAGATCAAATTATTGGATTTTCCCCATGTTTATGGACTATTCCAGTTTTCCGTGCCATCATTTTCACTAGAACCTTTGTTTTCCTACAAATTCAGTAATTTTCTTTCAGATGGAACATACTGTACTAAGTAACCTATGAATGTAAGATGATCCAAGAGATTGGTTTTTTTAAAATTTAAATTATTATTATTAATCTTTCAAGATAATAGCCATATCAAGGAAGCCATGTGCTTTTTGTCTGGGGCTGAAAAATTGTCCCTGAAAATGAAGCTATAAAGGCTGTCCTGGTGGCTTATCAGAGAGTGTCAATTCCTAGGATATTTTCCCAACCCCAGATTGAAAACACATGGTAGAAGTTGTACTTTTTAGCAGCTTGATGTGGCTTATCTGACAAATGTCATGCCTCAAAAGCCAACTGAAGCCGATAAGATATGGCAGCTGCCTTCTGCCTCTGTGGCTTGCCTTGGCTGGAAACAGTCATAGTTCTTTTGCTTTTCTTTTAAAAAATCTTTCAAACAAGGAGGTCTATATTCACTCATTGCTTTGCAGACAATCAGAAGTTTTCCTTACTTTTCTTTCCCTGCATATTCCAGATTTGCTTCAGATTAGCCTAAAGCTTTCCCAAGTTGATTTGTATGAGCCCTTGAAGATACAGGGAAAAAAATTACAGCAGCCCATCAAAAGAAGAAGCTCTTTTTCTAGAAGAATGGCTTGGTTGAATCCAAGTCTTAAATTATTGTAGATGGTTCATATTTTTACTTGGTGATTAAGACTATATCTTATTATTTAAGAGGCATTCCAGTTTGAGAGAACATATTCAACTCTGGTGGTTTAGCCCCAAAGTGCTTTTTCAAAAGACCACTGGATTTTTTTTTCTTTGAAGATGTTTCACTTTTCATTCAAGAAGCAAAACATCTTCAAAGAAAAAAAAAAGTCCAGTTGCCTTTTGAAAGAGCAGCCTTGGGACAACCAAGAACCTGAATGACTGAGAATCTACATAGACATCTAGTAACTTTAATATTGGATGAAAACTGGGCAGATTCAGTTTCCAGGGGTATCTGCATGGAAGAGGCACAAAATATGCAAGATGGAAAAGAAGTCTTGTCATCCAAGCATTGTCTCCATGCATGCAACATGGTTACATGTACAACAAAGGCAGGACCAGTAGTGGGTTGTTGATCCCATAGCAACCGGTACGCTGCGACAGGGCCAGGGGTCTTTATCGGGCATGCATGCTGTGCACGCATGCACATGCCACTGCCCAGTGACACTCAGCTGCTCAGCGGAGGTCACGCAGGCACCGCATGCTGTGCACATGTGTGCAATTGGCCCATTGCGTCAAAAAGCGGTAAGGAACGCAGGTGGGCAGGTTGGCCAAATGAACCACCATTCTGCTACAGTGGCCACTGCTCCTAGCTACCACCAGTACACCCTGACTAGGCCATACTGCCTGGTACCTACCACTGGGCAGGACCTGGATTACGATACTGTGCCTACCATCTTGCAAACTCTTCCCTTCCCCTCACCCTGGCTGCTGCTGCCAGATTCAAATCTTATGCAAGCATGAAATGTATTGGATGGCTCCCTTAATCTAATCCACCCCTCTAAAAGCTATTGTGAGGAAAAATGTGGCAGGAAGGGACCTTTCACATTACGCTGAAGAAAGTACGTAGCAAATGTCATAAGAAGGAAATAAACATTTTTATATAAATCTCATATACAAACAATTGTTCTCCTTAAGGTCATAACTTTATTACTGAATAAACATGCACAGAACTGTAAGGCAAAGAATTTGGACTATTTCTGGAATCAGCAAATTTTAGTTCTAATTTACATCACGTTCATGAAGAAGAAGACACAATTCAGTCAAGGATGAATAAATCCTGTCATATTTCATCTTTCACATTTCCATCAAATCTTTCTAATTTATTTACACCTACCAAGGCATCTAAGAAAAACAGATGAGGCTGCTAACCACAAAAATCAGGACATCATAATAAACAATGTATCTGCAAATAAATAATAAAGCAATTCTTAAATTAAATCTATCAATCATTTAGAATTTTTAAGAATCAATTTTAAGGTTCTTGTGGAAGGGACTGTGAATCCAGGAACATTTCATACTCCAACTCATAAACCTCAGAGTTCTGATTCAAAGCTCTAAGACATTTGTCATCCATAGGCATCTGGTAGAAGTCACGGTTATGACTTCATTGTTCAAATGATGCAAAGTATGTAATTTGATTTAGTCATGTTATGGCATGTATGGTGTACATTACATATTTTTTATTATGTGCATAAGATTTTCACGACACATTTTCTGCCCCACTCCCACCCGAGACAGAGAACCTCTGGAGATTGTCCAAATTAGTTAACAGACTAAGATATCTTAATAGGCCTCTCAGTAACAAATAATGTCATAACTATCATGGAAATTCAGTGCTGCTAAGAGTAGGACTGACATAATCTTTTGTGGCTCTACTATCTTGCCCATCTTAAAAAGGTGCAAGCAAATGCAAAAATCTCCCAACATGTATATTTTCTTTTTTTTTCTGAGACCCCCTGGGTAAGCTTTCTTCTGGTCCCATCTGGATGTTCTGAAAGGCAACACATCTTGGATACATAGCCTTCTGGCTTGGCTTTTTAGTAGATGAGGAGTGCTCAAGCTCATTTATTAAAGTCACAATAGTTTTCAAGGAGACACATGTAAGCCTGTCCTTAGCCAAAACTGTCTTCCCAGATTTAAACCAACCAGGTGCACCAGTGATAGCATATGTTAGTCAATACATATAAATGCCCCTGATGGCATTAGTTTCTGTGCAATTTTGGAAGGGGGACAGAATTACACTCTGCTCATCTGTCTATATGTGATCCTATCTGGAGCAAAGCAGCTGCAGTCACTGAAAGGAAACTCATTAGTTCTCAACATTTCTTGGAGCGCTAGATGGAAAGGCACGAACTGAAGGTCAATGCCACAAGCACAGGTTAAAAAGTAAGCTTCTTCTGTTTAATCACTGACATTCAAATGTGGCTTCATCTGAAAGTAAACCAAGGGCTTTTCACAAAGACATAAGAACAAAGGGAATTTTCCCTGGCACAGAAGGATGAGTTTTATTTCATTTTTTTTGCATCCCTGAAATGTGCAGGTTCTCTGCCCACCCTAAGGGGGGAAATGATAATATGAGGTATTTACATGCAAATGCATCAATTTGTTTCTTCAATGGAAACTCAGTGAAGGTTGAAAGAGAAGCTACCATAAGATAGATAATTATATTATCCTTTCTTCCAAAACATTTTGCTTTTCTTTCAGCTGATGAGAAGAAGAATGACAATGAGGCATTCCGATCCCCAAGCTGCATTAACCTTCACACTTGGCCTTGAAAGTTCCTGAATGATTCCTTCATTTCTTGATTTCTGTTTGGAGGCAATTATTTTTGCCTCTCTGGCTTCTGTGGGTTCAGTGTAAGAGGTTACCTCAAACCCCTTTTTCTGTTACTGATAGATTTCTTTTTCTTTAGGTAGGGAAACTTCTCTTAACATTTACTTTCCAAATCAGAGAATTTTGGCAGAGATAGCAATGTGCTGACCTTCATCAACCATCTCATTGAAGAGAAAGAAGAGTTCAAAATGTTCAAAACCAATTCATTATGAACTTCTTCTCTCATTTCTCTTTTATTTGAAAGGTGATTGAGAGAGAGTTGTTAGCAGGTTTGTTCCCCAAGGTGAAAGAGAAACTGCTCTGTAATAACATATACTTTAGATAAGAATTGTCATTAACATAATCACTCTTTTTGGTCTAGTACTTACTTTCATATTCTAGATGCATGCTTTGTATTCACAATTCAACCCTATCATGTAAGATTTAATAGATACCCCACTCCTCCTGGCCACTTTTCCCACTGCAGGTTATGCAGGCCTGTTGTTGGAGATAAACCTTTTCCTGTAAAACGAATACAATAAAGGAGGCATTAAATGTACTTCATTTATTGCGGGATGAAATCTGCCATTTCCAACATAAACAAAGCCTCAATTTTGTTCAGTACCAGGCGTGTTAGGTGAAAAAAATTCAGACAGCATTTTCTCCTATAATTATTTTCCAATAATATATTGAATAATAGAGAACTTTCTTTTAAAGAAAACTAGTGTTTGAGGCTAAAGTTTCCTATCGATTATTGGAAGTTCCCTTCCTTCTATCCAGGACATGGCATATAAGTGCTGGTAGACCACGGTTCATAGTATTGTCAGGGACTTTATGATTTTCATTGTTGCTTTCTTGGAGGAGGCTTCGTAGTATCAGAAGCTGAACAACTAGATTCTGTAACAACTTTGTTCCATACTACATACAATATTAACTTTGTTAACTCTCAAGCTTCTTTTTCCCTGCTGTGCATTCAAAATGGACTGTGAAGAATTTTGGGGTCATTTTTATATAACTTGGCATTTTTGCTGCTGCTGCTGCTATTATTGCATTATTATTGTTATCCTCGGGATGGTGAAATTGTTTGGTGGCTGGCGTTCCTTCTTTCAAGAGCGGGACATCGGAATTTCATTTTAATGTGCACCGTTGTATATACAGATAAATGACAATAAAGGTTATCTCTTGATATTCTATTCCTATCTTTTAATATAGTAATATTTTATTACCATGTGTAGTAAATTGGACTATATATAGTTACTATTTTAGTAAATATTCCAATTCCTACCTTCAAAATGACGCTATAGAACACTGCACACCAGAACAACTAGACACAAGAACAGTTTTTCCCCTAATACCATCACTCTACTAAACAAATAATTCCCTCAACACTGTCAAACTGTTTACTAAGTCTGTATTACTATTACTATTAGTCTTCTTATTGTTTCTATCGCCGATCTGCTTATGACTGTATGACTGTAACTTCTTTGCTTGTATCCTTACAATTTAAATTGATTGTTTCTTAGTATGATTTGATTGCTTATTTGTACCCTATGACTATCATTAAGTGTTGTACCTTATGATTCATGATGAATGTATTTTTTCTTTTACATACACTGAGAGCATATGCTCCAAAGACGAATTCCTTTTGCATCTAATCATACTTGACCACTAAAGAATTCTGTTCTATTCTATTCTATTCTATTCTATTCTATTCTTTTTAATTAAAATATAGTAATATTTTAATATCAGAATATATTCCTATATACTAATCCTATCTTTGTTTTCTTTGTTCCCTTGAAACTGTCATTGCAAACCGGAAAAAGCTGTTTTTTAACACCACAGTATGTCTATGAGATAGGAAAAGTTATTTACTGCAACTTCCAAACTACCGCCCAAAATCTTTTTTTTTCATCTGAATATGTGTTGTCCAATATGAGTATATTTTGTATAAACATATTGATGAATCCACTTTCTTGCCCGACTTTATTCCTTCTACTGCTTTATTTCTCTAAGCAAATAACCCAAATTCTAAAAGGTGTACTTGGCATGTATTTTAAAACTGCAGCTAAGGAGGGAGGGAGGGAGGGAGGGAGAGAGGGAGAGAGGGAGAGGGAGGGAGGGAGGGAGGGAGAGAGAGAGAGAGAGGGAGAGAGAGAGAGAGAGAGAGAGGCTTTCCAAAGTGGAAATATGATACTTTGAAGGAATCATTTTCACTTCTGAGACTTCTACTGTATTAAAAGCATCTTTGTTCTACTGCATATTGTTAAAAAGATCAGCTTCTTTGAAATTCACTTGGAACCTTGACCTTGCTTTATAGCTTGACAGTTTGACTTTTCTTATCTCCATGGTGTGCTACTCAGATTTGACATATTTTACTTAATGCTGGATCCATGTAGAAATAATACTGACAAAGATTATTTAATCATGAGCAACAAGTCTAGGGAAAATCAGCCAATCAGTGCAAAAGCTTATTGTACAACACACTTGTAGGATTTAGCTGTACTCTGAACAACTTGGAGAGAAGGTGAAATATTGATTAAATAATAAGCAATGAAAACCATAAATAATATTCAATTAGCTTTGGGACTAATTAAGGAAGCTGCAAATTCAGTAAAGTAAAGTATCTTTCAAGCAGAGCCCAAGATGGATGCATCCAGAGAGTTTTCTTGGCAGTTTTATGGAAATGTTTTGTGTGCCTTCTGATGATGAATAGAAAAACTAGTAAGCATGGGTAAAATGGTCCTGTTTCTCTAAATAGTACATTGGGTCCAAAATTAAAATAGGGAGATGCTTATATCATCTACGTTTAAGTAATGAAATGTTGTGGAAGAACAAGTAATTATTAACTTTTAAATCAATATTATCTCAGACTGGATATCCAAGGGAATCTGCTTGTGATTTCCTATTTTTATGATAGCTTTCCACTGCTACAAATTATTGGAAATTTCCAATAATTTCAACAAATTGTTATTTGAAGAATCTTCAGGGATATAAATGGATGCCATCAGTTTTGATGAATTAATGTATTAATTTTGTTTTTATTAATTTAAATAAAAATGAATATTGTTTTTATTTCTCAATAAAAATATTGTTTTGGAGAGTTTAAAGAGGGGAGAGGAATCAAAATTCTGTGGGTTGTTTTTTTTACGAAAAGCTTGGAAATATATTTCTTCTACTGCTGCACTCTATGGAATAATATCCTACAACACAGGAAAAGCAAGGATGTGTGACATTCTTCAAGGTACCAATCTATTGAGAGATGATGGATGATGCTTTAATTTTGGAAAAATTGAATCATTCAAAATGTGTGGTGTTTTTTAGATAAATCTATTTTACCTTTTAGTTCAAGGCTTTGATAGTAATTTGGAAGGAAGGGAAGCAAAATAAACTGTGTTTGTAAAAATGGATAAAGATTTTTGATTTACATCTAGACTTGCAGTGATGGAATGTCATCTAGTGTTATGAAAAAATGTGAAAATGACATACACAATAAAGATGACCTTATGGAAGAAACCTGTTGCTGATTCCAGAAATGTTTTGGGTTTGCAAGCTGGCTGGAAATTGGCAGGAAGTTTTGTTGAAATCAGGAGCCATGTGCTTTTGAGGTCACAGGTTGACAACTTCTGCTCTAATGTAAAAGAAGGAAGGAAGGAAGGAAGGAAGGAAGGAAGGAAGGAAGGAAAGAAGGAAGGTTCACTTATCAGTAAATTTTAACTTCATAGTGACCAACATATGAAAATGTTATGTGAATGTAGTAATCTTTTCAAAGAACTCCTACACTGCCAAAAATGTACATCAAGCATATGAAATGAAAATATGTTTCCTTGCCATGCTTAAAAGTCATAAAGAATCCCCCTCCCCACTTCCATTAAATTTTCTGGTTGGACACTGGCTGTGAAGGTAGCAAATGGTGAGTATGTGACCATGGGACCCAACTACACATACTTTCAGATGTTTAATTGTCTGAATAGGAATAAATCATATTTAATGTGGTCTGGTCTTAGTTTTTTCCCCATAACTAACTGTCTGTCTGTCTGTCTGTCTGTCTGTCTGTCTGTCTCTCTGTCTCTCTCTCTCCCTCCCTCCCTCCCCCTCTCTCTCCAGAAGATAAGTAGCAGCTAAGGGAAGAACTCTTGTCTTCTCTTTTATGCAGCTATCCCAACAACCCTCCTTGTTACAAGAGAGATGAAGGCCTTTTGGTTCATAGCAGAATCCCAAATGAGAGGAAAATTTGCTGGCATTATAAATGTGTTGAACAACCTGATCTGAATGAGTGAGTCAAGATGACCTTTATGTGCATTAGTATCATTATAAGCATTTGCTTTGCATTTCAACCTCAGCCCACAAAACTGACTGCAAAGTTTCATTTAAGACATTTTTGAAATGGTTGCTGTCAGTTTTGTTTTTCTATGCAGCTTTCTAATGACAGCAGGGCAAGGAATATATTGCAGAGCAAAGGAAGCAACAGTTAATCTCATGTGAAACAGAATACTATCATGTACAGGGCGGGGCATAACCTTTTCCTAGGGGGTCACAGCAACACTTGTAATAACAACACAAATAATTCATACACCATTCGAAAGCCCATCAAAAACTGAGTTTATTGACACGATTTAATAGTCAGTATGACCACCATTAGCCCTTCGAACAGCATTCAAACGAGGTGGATAAGAACACAACAAATCTTCAAACAGTTCCGTTCGATTTTCCAGATTTTTCAACACAGTTTCCAAATTCATTCTCAAAGTTTCAACCGAATATCGATTTTGACCTTGCTCCTGAATCATCAGAGCTTCCACTTCATCCTTAATTATGGCCCCAATGTTCTCTGCCGGATTGAGATCTGGCGAATTTCCCGGCCAGACGTCTTTGCCCCAAAATTCGACATTGTTTTCCTTTAACAATTGCTGAGTCGCATTTGCACGCATGCAAGGAGCTTTGTCATGAAGAAAGACAGCCTCACCAACCACCAAGACATTGTCTGGATCACTGAGAAATGGAATGACATTCTCCAATAAAATTTTCTCACGGAAATAACTGCCATCCCAGGATTCCCCTTTATCCTTCAAAACCCAATGCAGTTTCTTGGCTGTGAAAATGACGAAAATCCCGATGCAAGTCGGATTGCGAACGATTTGTCAATATCGTTCATGTTTGGCGATGTCGTCGACGTCTTTAGCCCAAATTCGATCGTTCTGGAAATTCGGTTTTCGAATGGCATAAACGAAGAATTCGTCAGATGGCGCCAAATGAAGAAAATCTTCCTCGGTCCATTCAGACAACCAATCACACAACCAAAGCCGATCTTGAACGTGTGTTTGAGTTTTCAATGGTTTGCAAATGACGTGGAATGGCTTCAAACCTTCTCATTCTCGATATCGGCCGATTGTCCTTTGATCAACTCGTTTTCCACGAATTTGAAGGATTTCTTGGGCCACTTTTCGGTTTCCTTTTCATTGTTTGCGACTGCCAGTTGCAATGATGGCTTTGCTTTCTTGGGACAGTTGCAGAGGACGCCCTTCTCCAAATTTTGTGAAACATTCTTGGGCTGTTTTGTTCCAATTATCAGTAACCCAATCCGGATGACGTTTCAATTTGTTTGCAATCCATTTTCGATTGATAAACGTCGCTCCAGCATCGCGAGCCTCTCGAAAGGCAATGCATTTTATTCTGTCAATGATCCTTTGTTCTTCCGAATCGAATTTTCCAGCCATTCTTAAAGCAAATTTAACATTTAATAGCTCATTCAATTCAGTTTTTTATGGGCTTTAAAATGAGGTGTCGCGGAAGTTGTAAACTGCTGTCGATCTTGCTGTGACCCCCTAGGAAAAGGTTATGCCCCGCCCTGTAGCTATCATGTAAGAATACTGGCCTTCATTTACTCTTCAGAATTATTTGTTTGTTTGTTTGTTTACAGACCTGCCCATGATCTCCAAAGAGGAATCTGGGACTATTGTTACTTTATAACATCAAAAAGTATGTGTAAATGGGTCCCATGGTCACATACTCACCATTTGCTACCTTCACAGCCAGTGTCCAACCAGAAAATGTAATGGAAATGGGGTGGGGGAAGCTTCTTTATGACTTTTAAACATGGCAAGGAAACATTTTCATTTCACATGCTTGATGTACATTTTTGGTAGTGTAGGGGTTCTTTGAAAAGATTGTACAACTTTTCAAATGGGCCATGTGGGGACTCCTGGGGGGGAGGGGTGGGGGCAGCCAGGAGTGGGATTTGGGGGTTTTCCAAACTGCCAAGAATCTTAGCTAGAGGTTCTCCTGAACTGCAAACCCCCAGCAGCCCACCCCTGGAGGGGACCAACCTAATTTTGAGGGGAAGACAGTTCCACAAGGCACATGCCACAATAGACAAGGCACATATCTTGGGCCTCATCAGATGTAGATCCTTAGCTAATGATACCCATAACATGCCTCCCCTGTAAGATATAATGGGTGGGCTGATGTAATCAGGGAGAGGTGGTTCTTTAAATATTGGAAGAGGCCCAAGGTTAAACCATTATGTATTTGTGAACGTCCAAGTTTTTTTTCTCTTGCTATGTATTTAAAAGGATGGTTAATAATATTCTTAATATTATACTTGCAGCTTCTTCTCACTGCAAGATCTCTCCTTTCTTCCTGAGGAACTTTTTTATTCTTAGGCAATACTATGATTTTCTGTTCTGATGTTTTGTTATCAATTATTCCTGTGGAGACCTGAGAGAAGCTTTTCTAATCTATGAATAATGATCCTATTTTTTTAAAATGTCCACTGATTGCAAGGCTTTACTCAGACCCTTTTTTGACATTTAGGGAGTAGCCTAATTCCATTTCTAATACTTCGAAGGTGACCTAATTATACTTGGGAATGAGGGATGGGTGAATGCATGAAGGACTATTTTTCTGAGGGAAAAAATATATATTAAGTAAACATTCAGTTGAGTTTTTCAACTTTGGAATGTTTTTAAAGAAAGTACTTCTTTTCCTCCTTCTATTAGCAATTTGTATGGGTTTTTTGTCATATGACTTACATTCACACATACATTATTAGAGAAACCATTGAAACAAATCATGGAACCCTGTTTATTAAACCTTCAGAAAGTTAATTCTATATTTTTGAAAGCTCTATTATTTTATTTATTAGATTTATATGGCCAGCCATCTCACCAAAGGTGATTCTAAATGGCATCATTACCATGCAATCAAGATGATGAGAAAAGAAGGTGCTACTCATTTCTTTGCATATCTACACATAGAAATGCTTGTTTGTTTGTTATGTTGCCAGGTTTAGTGTTGAGTTTACGAGCTATGGTATATCTTAGGACTTGAAGTGGCTTGTAAACTTGGGAGAAAAAGAAAGTTGATTCATTTATATTTTTTACACAACACAAATCCAGAAAGTTCAGAAATCATTTTTTTTCTAGATGGATTTCTACCTAATGAGGACTTTTAACATACACATACTGGAAGCGATTAGACCCTTAAGCTATTCTTTGTTTACCTAGATTTCCTCTGCATCTTTCAGTGATTTTGATCAAATAAGCATTGCTGAAAAAAGGAAGTCTAATGAGGACTTTCAACATCGCTTGATACACTTCTAAACATTGAAAAGAACCTTTCCTATTTTGTATAAAAACACCATCCAATTCAGTTTAGCACTGAAATTTAGTAACTTCTAGAATGCATTAATTTCATCATTAGCTTTAATCACTTAATCATGTTTAGTGCCAGATTTCACTAATGCTTCATCACAGGGGTGAAATCAACTTATCTTCGCTACCGGTTCACAAATGTGAGCACACGCATCACTGCTTCAGCATGTGTGAAACCAATTTTTCCTTTTCCCAGTAAGTCTACAGTTTCATATTTGTAATAAAGCCAGGGACTTAGAATGTTTAATTACACATTGAATTCTATCCCACATAAATGCCCTTGAATTTCTTGCAGCCCCTCATGGGTGGAGTGCTTCTGCTAAATCCTGCAATAGAAATGGAATCATTCCAGACTTGCCTTTACCGACAAAATAAAATAACTTTTTAAAATAATGTTATTGTTTTAAAAATAGAAGAAGAAAAAAACAAAAGAACAAAGCACAAAAATACATCCATTGTCAAAAAATACATAACATGAAAACAAGTATAAAATACAACAGAAAAAAGTAAGAATACAATATGTTAGAACAATAAGCAGTTTATTTTGTATATACAGTACTTATCTAATGCATATTTCACATTACTAATGTAAAAGACTTGTGCTTTTTTCAATCTATTCTATTATATATAAATAAGTCCCATATTTCCTTATAATTATCCATTCAAAAACTACATCTATAAGCAATCCACTCATAGCTATCAAATGTAATCAGATCTTCTATTCTGATTACCATACATTTGCTATATATTTTTCCAATGTTGCAATATCAGTCTTTTAGCTATAAGTGCATATAGATTTACGTTATGTTATGTTATATATGTCAAAATTCATGTACTAAACATGTAATTTAAGAGAATATCATCTGAAAACTTAATTTTTATCACACATACACATTTATATGGTTCACCTTTTTCCTCTCAAAACTTAGTAAATATAAAAACACCTGTTTTAAAGAAGTATTTTCCTTATTATGCCTGCAACAAAATGTTGGCCTAGACAATCTTTTTCTAAACAAAATAAAATCTCTTAAAAACCAAGCAATTGTTTCAGGGAGAAAATGATTACACTCTACTTAATTACTCACACTAGAAAACCATGTGCTTTCTGTCGTGATTAATCAGTCGGCTGGCTGTTTTCATTGCTTAAATTCTAATTAAGTTGAGTGACATTCTGCTATGAAATATTATGATGAAACCAAGTGAGTATATGAAACAAAAACATGTTGATTTTCCCTTTGCCTTGGATTGCTAGTCCAGTTGGGTGGAACACAAAAATGGAGATGGGGAAGACTTTATAAGGTACTGAGTTTCCATCTGTCCACTTTTAAAGATTTTATGTTGGGTGCCTTCATGTGTAAAACGTTATCTAGTCTCCCAGCTCATTTGGAATCCACTATTCTATGATGTTAACCAGCCATGAATGACAGTTCACTAGAAACCTGATAAACCTGTGTTTGCCATGCTGTATAAATTGGGGAAAGGTGCATGAAATACCCAACAAGTTATAGTGCTTGGCTGCTGACAACTGAACCCTCCACTGTGATTTAAAAGGCTCAGTCTCTGATACTGAATTTAGGAACTTATACTGCTGGGTTTTGTTGTTGCTAAACTAAAAACCATCCATAGCTGGTTAACATTGCATGTTGATAAAGTTTTATATTAGCTCTGGGAATCATCAGCAATAGGCTGTTTAAAAAAAAGCAGTGGTAAAAGGCTAGATTTTCAAAGAAAAGATTACATGGCTTTTCATCATTCTTATGGATTTTAGACTGCTTTTACCAATCATGTTAGGGGTTATTTATCCAAGACAATAATTAGACATGGAATAATTGTATTGCTTTCATCAACTTCTCCTTCACCTCATCATGCCCACATTGAGAATTTCAGCATATTTAACTAGATCTCCCAGTTTTGGTACATTAGAAGTTCCAGTGACCAGAAAACGACAAAGCACTGAATTCCACAAAAGCAAACCAGTGGATTTTTTGTTAGCATTAAGCCAAATCTGCAACTTCTGAAAAGCCAAGGGAAAAGTAAGAGAACATTTTCAATGTTCTTATTTTTAACTTTAGTAGGACACTTGTTACACCCCACCTGGATTCTTTGTTGGATATTCGGAAGTTGTTTTGCTATCATTTCTCATCCATGCTATCCTTGTCTTAAAAATAAAAGTAGAATTTTTAAAAAATATATATATGTGAAACCTTTGAATTGTTGGAAGGTGAATATCCTCTTAAAACCTACAGTCCCCCCACCCTTTTCTTCAAACTCTGCCCCAATTAGAAGCAATTGAAGTTATTTTAAAGCTTCTGCATTGTTCATTTTGAAACAAATATCAAAATGCTCAGATCTAATCAGTTTATGCTTGAATCCCAAACTACAAACTTGAATCATATAATAGCTTTTTTGAATGTTGAATTATCAATTTTAATCTTGAATTATCAATTTTAATCAACAGACTGATTTGTATGGCTCTGTTGTCAATCTCTGTTCAATCCTAAAATATGTACAATGTCGTTGCTTGAGAGTTAAGTTCATAAAATAAGTAACCATGGGTTTATGTTGACTGACCAACTCCCGGCATACAAATGTAAACTGATGATATCTGTTATATAAATTAGATATTTGTATTCATTGCATATTTTTAAAAAAAAACTATGATATTGTTGTTGTAGGCTGTTTAGTTGGCCTTTTATCAATTGTTGCAATATGTTTGTTTGTTTGTATATTTGTTTATTATTTATTTCTGAAGGAAAAACTCATGGTCCTTTGGGTTCCCCAGGTGAGGCTATAGAGCCATGTTTTAACTCCTTTTTGGAAGGCCAGGAAAATGGGGGCCTGTCCACCTTTGGGGAGAGAATATTCCACAAGACAGGTCCAATGACAGAGAAGGCTCATCTTCTAGATTCCTAATACATATACATTATGCATTTTCTATCTGTGGATGTGGATGTGGTTGTCTGCAAGTATCAGTATGGTATTTTCACAAATTATTCAGTTTTCAGCAAAAAAATATATCAATATGTGAATATCAAATAACAGTTTGCATATTGCTTCAAGAACATAAAATGAATTAATTTAACCTTAATATTTGAGCCAAAAAGGTTTCTCTTCTTCCTTGCCTTATTTCTCAACAACAGCAACAAAAATAACAACACCATCAAACAACAACGTTGACCTATCTTGGATTCTTGGTAAGGACTCAGTGGGTGGATGTGAAAAGCAAATCTAGTCTAAACATTTGGCTGACTATGGAACAAATAGTAATGTTTGGTTATTTTGGTGCAGTTACTTTTTAAAGTATAAATAATCTGTATTGTATACTAGCTGATAACCCAGAGTTATATTTATTTATAGAGGGAACATGTCCGGACCAAATGTAATTTCTAATGTTAGATTTTGCCCCTTACTAGAGGGAGCTCCCTTGTGGAGTACTGTGTCTTTACCATGGCAATTTCACTGCGCTGTACAGTAGAAGCCAGTATGGCAGTATGACACAGCAGGCTGTATTTTAACAGAACATTCCCTCCCTGAGAATTGTTAAGGGTGTTTTACCTCCACAGTATTTTTCTCCAGACAGTAAATCATCTGTGTACCAGGTTTGGTTGAATTTGCTCAAGGCATTCCAGAGTTATGCTGGAATACACACAGACACACGTATGTATATATGTATGTATATATGTATGTGTGTGTATGTGTATGTATGTGTATGTATATGTATGTGTATGTGTATGTATGTGTATGTATGTGTATGTATGTGTATGCATGTGTATGCATGTGTATGCATGTGTATGTATGTATATGTATGTATATGTATGTATATGTATGTATGTATGTGTATATATATGTGTGTGTGCGTGTGTTTGTGTGTGTATATATGTGTATATACACACACACACATTTGCAACTTCTACATTATGGTAGTTCATCACTGATGAGAGAAACTGTAGTATTTCCTGTTGGCATTCCTTTCAAAGCTAAGGGTTAGCCTCTAAAATCTACTTAGTTTGACTAAAACTAGGTAACTTGGTATCTTTGCATCTATAAATATTATAGGCACGTGTACACATATATACAAAAAGTTTCCTTGACTTCTAGAGAGATTGTTAAAGAAAGAGAAGATGCTATTTCTCCTGTCCTTGGAATGCACTGTATCCTCTAGGGATAGGCCACTGTTTTTAATATTTCACTTTCTACAGTTTTCTTTGGTAAATCACAGCAGGCTGACAAAAACCTTTTGGATCACCAGCTCTGAATCATCTTTGCTTGTATTACCTCCCACCTTATCTAATCATCTGTTGAAAATATGCAGGTACTTTTACCTTCACGCTGATGGAATGAGGGTTTTTTTTTTGTACAATGGTTTGCTTAGACTTTCACATCTTTATCTTTAATAAATTTCTCCCTGATCTTCCATCCTCAAGACAATACATTAATTATTTCATATATATTGTTACCATGAAAATTAGTAAATTGTGTGTTTGTACCCTTTTGGATCTTTGGCAGGCTATGCCTCCCAATTTCTTTCCTTCTGATTTCTGATTAGTTTTCTTTTCTATTTTCACTTCCTTTCCGTAATGCATTCATCTAATCTCATTATTAGGCATGAGAAATTTAGTAGGATGGGCTGCTTCTGGAGGATCATTTAATAGAAGCTTAATTCCCATTTCTATTGCAAGTTTCCTTTGGGATTTTTCCAAAGTTATACCATTTCTTTCATTGTTTCTTTGCCATGTGTATAAAACAATGGCAACAACATTTTACAGCTGAGAAATCTCCCCAACTGTTGATCATCTAAAATGCTTCAAGCTTCAAATCTTTCAATAATCTAGGTTTCTGTAATGACTTTGATATTGTTCTGGGATTAAGTAGGATAGAATTTTATTTAGTGTTGAAATAAACTGTGAGTTTTTACTCTTCTCTTGTCAAGGAAAAGAAAATGAGGCAGTCAATATAATAAGTAATCAGCCAAGTGAGGGATATTAATAAAAAAAACCTTCCCATTTTAAGATCCTGTAATCCCTTAATTCAGGGTATAGCTCGGGTGACTGGATGCATCTGAGCATTTACTTGCTGGATCACCTTCCTGACACCACATGGAGTTCGCAGCAGATTTTTTTTTCTTTACCCCCTAGGAGAGGAACATCTACTGCTACCTGGGATTGATCTTTCAACCTTCTGAGTGAGAGGCAAGCAAAATGAGTGAAAATATTCAGGAAGGGAAAAATGTAATCCTAATTTTATGTTGGTCCTCCTGGGTTTGTTGCACAGTGAGATTTATCCTAGGAAAATGGAGCTTTTTTCCCAAGCTACCTCATCAACTGGCTGATATATTTCTTACTTTCAGTATGTACAGGCAGATTGGTTTCATTTCTATTCACAAATGCTGTCAAGTAGCCAAATCTGAGCACTTGGCATTGCAGGGCTACTTTTTCACAATGTGCTCTGGGGATGATTGGGCCCAGTTGTGCCAACGAAAGCGGAGGGGGCAAAGAGTTCTAAATCGGCAAGCAAACTGAAAACAAAACAAAAGCAGTGCAAAAGGATACAGTGACAACAGTTAGAATTATTTATGTATGTATGTTGAGGAAGATATTTTACCATCCTCAGGAAAACCTTAATTCCATCCTAAAATTTCATTGTTAAAATGCATGTGCTTACCAAAATTATTTTGTTTCAGGAGGAAGAAAACAGAATAGAACAATATGGGACCTATAGTCTGGAATATGATGGTATAATACAGATACTTGTTGAAGCTGGGTGCTCTCCAAATTGTGCATATCATTCTGGGATTCCCAAAGTACACTTAATCTAGGACGTTCCCAGGTCCATGTAGCATGATATAAGGTTAAAAGTTTGAGCAAGGATAAGGAATGAAGGCTAATTTGTATCAGCAACTGAGTATAACGGAATAATTTGTAACCACTAGAGGCAATAACTTACAACTGTTTACTTCTTTTTGCTTAGCCAATGTGGTGATGAGTATAGGCTTGAGGTTTCATCAACTTCCTCTCAAAGCAACCACAGATAATGGATAATGATGATGATTTCCAGTTTATAAATGCTGCTGAGTTTTTATTTGCACTTATACAATATAAATACTAGAGTTATGCAAATCAGGTCTGATTTCATCTGAACTAATTAAGAAACTCATGGACAAAATCATTGGACTCAATTCAGTTTGATTCAGATTAAAATGCATTAGTATGTGAATGCACACACCCACACACCCACACACACTGTATCTAAATTGTACAAATTTGAACCAATTCAAATCTTTTAAATCATACAGCCAAATTAATGTATCTGCTTAATTCATTATATCTTTTTTGTTATATTTGATTTGCAGTTTGATCCTAATTCATTTTCTATACATGACCAAACCACCTCAAAATTCTTTTCTTATAGGGGTAGTCCTCACTTAATGACCAGAATCAGCAAAACTGTCACTAGGTAATGCAATTGCCCAGGCTAATGACCATTGCAATCATTGATGGTTTTCGGATCCATTTTTCTGATTGCATTATTCAGTTAATTCAACATTCACTGCAAATCATTCAGAACTGAAGAAGCTTTTTGGGTGAGAAGCAAAATGTTTTCAAAGAAGAATAACAAGGAAGTCCAGTTGCCTTTTGGAAAAAGCACCTTTGAGACAACCATAACCTGGATGATCATGAATCTTCATAGACATTCAGACTTTCAACTAGTGATCTTCTAATATCACATACAGTAATGTACTGATGTACTTTTGTACTTTTGCTACAAGCACATTAAGCAATCAAAGGAATGATACAAATTATTTTATTCCCTACGTAATGCTGAACAATTAACTAAGCATTCTCTTTATTTTCATGCATGGTTTACTTCCACCATATACTGGTTTTAATACTTCAGTCAATTTTCATATTTAAGCAGAATGTTCTGTTCTTATTACATGAATGAACTTTTATATTTATATAAAATTTCATAATCCCTTTTATTTTATCATAAATTTTCATTATATTAACAAACTAACTTTCTTACGTTCAGAAATTGTTAAAATGCCTGCTGAAGAGCAAATGTCAGATCTACCCATTTCCTGCCTGCAATTAAACCTCAATATTCTTCCATATATTTGCTCATTTTATCTGTTATATTTTTTCCATCAGAATTCTGCCAAAAACAGACTTAAAGCTACAGGTCATCTGATGTTAATCCTTTTCCAGTTTCACCATAGATATCTGCAGATCTACATTTTTTTTCAATATTCTCAAGTATATATGATTTTCTGTTCACTATAATCTTCTAGGATAATTTAATTAAATTCATAGCATTCATTTTATTCTTTGACTTATCTCGATCATACTCATACAATCTCAAATACCTCTTTCATAATTTATTCACTTTAGCCTCATCCCAAACAATTTTCATTCTTTTTATTTTTAATCCATGTTAAAATTCCATTTAAAATTTAATTCATGTTGTTGGAAACTATATGCTTAGTCCTTTTTATCCACTTTCAAAACTTCAAAATTTGCCTAATAAATGCTCTGCCTCTTTTAATTACAACTATTCCTTGCTCACCTGTACACTGCATTATTGTAACTATTCTGTTCTTTCTATACCTCTTAGGTATTTCTCTTCATTTTTTGCAGCAACCATTCTCTTATCTGCATTTTTCTGTTTCCGAGCCTCTTTTATTTCATCACTCATTCCATTGAAAAGATTTTTTTGTATTTTGCTTTGACATAATTTGAACTCTTGAATTTAATGCAGGTAGTCTTAAACTAGATAGTTCAATGGTCTCACATGGAATGTCATCTTTGTATTGTGGTGCTTAATTTTCATTTGTTTTATTAAACGATCTTTTGGATAGAATGTTTGGGCCTTCTAAATCCTGCCCAACCCTCAATTTGAAATCATGCAAAAGTGAGTAGAAAAATAGGTACCACTTCTGTGGGAAGGTAACAGCACTCTGTGAAGTCATTCTGGCCACATGATCAAAGAAGTATCTTCAGACAGCTCTGACTCTATGGCCTTGAAATGGAGATGAGTCCTATAGTCAGCACCGACTAGCGGAGTAAAATTCGCAGTGACTTTTACTTTTATGGGCCTTCTAGTATTTGTTTTTTAAAAGGAAAAGCTGAGCACACAGACCAGATGTTTAATCAACGAAAGATGAAGCAAAGAATGAAATCTCTCTGAAGGTGTCATAAAGAATGAAAAAGAAATGAATTTATCTGTCTCTTGTTAGCAGCACCTGTCCCGAGATACCTTTGTAGCAATAGTCTCACATGTTAGAAAGAGGATATCAGACTTACCTGCTTATTCCTGCACATCTGAGAGAATATGTGATAATGTATAATAAGAGTTCTGTTGCAGATGGTTACCTTGTTTTCTGCTTTCTATCCAGATGGCTGAGGGCAGACATAGCAGGAAAAAAAATGGAAGTTATGAGGGAGCAAATTCTTGCTGCATATAGGAAGGAAGATAACCTGCCTCCATTTAGCAGAGCAGTACAAATATATGGAATGAATAACAAAAAGTGAAATACCAGGTATTGGCTTTTTGCCACTACTTCATCATGAAATGGCTCAAAGGGTGATAAGTTTGTGTCAGAGTGAAGTACATTTTTTCAGGCAATATATTTATACCCACTGCAGTTTTAAAAAGAATAACTTATGGGTATTAACTATATTTTCAAATGCTGAAGAAAAGCAACTCTGAGCAGGTGCTTCCCTCCACTCGCAATATAACATTTTGTTTTCTTCCTATTTTGTGGGGGTGGAGCACATATTTTCCTTCCTTGGGAAAGGAAGAGATCAACAAATTGAAGCACTATCACAAATGGCAATCACCTGGGAGGAACCTCTTTCACGTAATGTCATCTTTGCAATGAGTAATAGCAATCAATAATAAGCTATTTTTATTCCTGACCATTTAGTGAACGCACACAAATTCCTGTATTAGTGTCTATTTTTGCCAGTGTTGAAAAGGAATAAGCATTGAAATGAAATCTCTCTGGAACCTGCATGTACTACCATACAAGTTGAGATGAAAAACAATACACCTGGGGGGGAGGGCATAATACCATACAACTACCTGTTATGGCTGCAATGACTGTCTTGATAATTCTCCTTCTCTCTTTTAAATAATGTTATTAAAGGTTTTAAACAGAAATATAAAAATGAATACAAACTAATGTAGGGAAGAAAAAAGAAAAAGAAATCAAAGAGAAAACTAATAGTGCAAGAAGGTGAAAAAATTAAAATACTTTTTTTATTTATTTGGCATATAGCAATGTTACATTGGCAAGGATATTACAGAGTTAATACAAGTAGTTGCTGGGCTGCCAATTATTATTATTCCATTCAGTTCATGTTCGCATGCTATTCAGAATGCACCACAGAGGGTGGACTAGCTTCACACTCATAAGATTTGAGTTTATTCTGCAGCATCATCTGGGGTTCTTCCTCCATCAATGTCATCTTGCATTTGGGCATCACATTTGGACAGGTCTGGCATCGGGTGGATTCATACTGCCACTTAAAGTGCCATTTTTTTCCCCACTGAAATGATATCTACTTCTCTAATTGCATGTAACATGTTTCAAATTGCTAGGTTGGCAGAAGCTGAGCCAAGTGATGGGAGCTCACTCTGTCATATGGTGCTTAGACTTGAACTGCTAGAGTACAGACCTTTTCCAGTATCTTTAAGTCACAGAGCCACTGCACCTCATAATAGTAATAAAAAAGTGAAAAGAAAGAAGAAGGAGAGGAATCCCAAAGAGCCACTTCATTTATTGGCTTGTTATTCTGCCATGGCTTTCAGCTCCCCTCTCAGTGGAACCATCTTCAGTTTGCCATTTCTTCTCCAAAAGTTAATATTTCTCTTCTGGATGAGGAATAGACATGGGATCAACTACAAATATTCCAGATATTTGCTCCTCTTCACCAGGAAACCACAGTGTTCTCTGGCATGTTCAGAATACTGGAAGATGAGAGTTTCCCCAGTTCTCTCCAAACCTTTATTGATACAGGTTCTGAATACTTATCTTAATCACCTTTGGAAATTGCTTGTTAGCTGCTTTTCAGATATCAGGAACCTTCATAATGGCAAATTTTACAGACTGAGTTTCCTTCAATCCTTAACAAAGGAAATTTTGAATACAAATTTAAAGACTTGGTTTTTTTTAATAACAAACAGCAAAAGAATTATTAGAAAACTGATTATGAAAAGTTATAAACAAATTAAAGGTCCAGGTGGTTTTGAAATAAGATAATAATGTTATTTTTCCTTTCTTTCCTATTTGTCTAGAAGAAGAATGTCCAACCGACATCCCCATCAAAATCATCAATCATCAATTAATTTTTTTCATGTTTTCTGCAAGAAGTCCATAAGGTCTTTCCAGTCAACAATAAACATATATCTTATACTTTATCAAATCAAAGACAGCAATCCGTCCATCCCAGCAAGTTCCATCATCCTTACCAGCACATTCCTCCATTGTAGGCAGTGCCAAATCTTTATATTTTTGTGCATACCACAATCTCTCTGCAGTTCTCATATACAAAAATAAAGTTCCAGGACTTTTTCCAAACTGTTTGTTCAACAATCCTAAAAAAATAATAATCCTGGTCTCAATTATATATAAATCTTTAAAATCCTTTAAGTCAGGATATGTAATTGAATCCAAATTTCTGTAGATTTTATATGTCCACCAAGCAGGATAAAATGTCTCTTATTATTTATATTTGCAACATGAATTTGACTTGTTAATGCACAAAATTAGTTTTCCCCATTAATGTTTCAATTCCCATTCAATTCAAATCTTCCAAAACCACACCAAGTCATTTGCAAAAGCCCTTAAGTTATATGTTTCTTTTTAATCTTTACACACAATTCTTTCATCTTTATCTTATATTTCTGTCCAGTGTTTCAAGAATCAAAATAAACAAGAGAGGAGACACTGGGCATTCCTATCTTCTTCCATTTGATATCTCACAAGGTCTTGTTAGCCCTCCATTAACAATTATTTGTGCTTTCTGTGAAGTATAAATCAATAATACCCTTTATATAAAGTTCTCTCCAAAGTTCATCTCTTCCAAAACGTTGAACAGGAAATCCCAGGTCAAATTGTCAAAGGCTTCCTCATCTAAGAAAATCAATGTGGCTTGTTGCTCATTATGCTGCTCCAAATATTCCAAAATATCCAACACAATTCTATGTTTGTCTTTTAACTGTCTTTTAGGTAAAAAGCCAAATTGGTCCTCATTAATACATTCTTGAAAAATTATTTTTAATCTCAGCCAGAATTGTTACAAACAACTTGTAGTCATTGTTCATTTGACATCAGCCAGAGAGATGTCAATTTTGTTATACAAGTTAAAATAATATGGAATGCTTTTTGCATGGCCAAGCTATCTGCTAATACTGTTTCTCCTTCCTTAGCTTCAATAATTTTTCTTTGCTTTTTTTTGTAAATTATATGCCAACCATTTTCTTGATTTGTTTGCAAACCCAAAGGTTATTTTTTTGCTTTACATATTTCTTTTTTATTTCTAGTTCACTTACTGTTAACATTTATATCATTGTAAAAGTTAAATTCATTGAGAATGACTTGTTTCTGGACATGTCTTCAGTTTTTCTTCTTTTCTTTATCTACTCTTCTTTCTTTTTTCTTTTTCTCATTCAAAATAGCTTGTTTTCTTTTTGCTTCTTCTTTTTAAGTTTACTATTATGCTGTATGAAACAATGTCTAATAAAAATTCTGTTTGTGTCCCAGGCCATTCTTAAACCTTTCTCTAATTTATTTTCAAAGAATTCTTTTATTTTATCTATTTTTTGAATTTTTTTACAATTACTCCTTTTTGTAACATTTCATTAAGTCCAGGGTTGGGTTCCGGCAGTCACTACTGCTGGTTTGCTCATGGCCATGCCACGTGTGTGCGTGTGCACTTTATGTGTGTTGCGCATGCATGCACAATGCAATTAAAATTGCTCTGCGGATGCGCAGAAGCAAAAAACAAGATGGCACCACCTCCAGGAGGACCTGTTCAGGGGCGTAGCAGGCCTGGATCACTGTCAGTTCCAGAGACCCAGCTGAACTGGTCCAAACCAGTAGGAACTCACTCCTGATTAAGTCTCTATCTAAAAGATCTGGGATTCCTTTTATAAACTAAACTTATAAAATTATGATTAGGAAAAGTGGATTTATGTCAGCCCTACCTGAATAACAGTACAGGAAGCAGGATTAGATGAATTTGTTCTACTTGTTCTACAGGCTACATTAACAGAATCTTGCAAGTCTAAAGGCACAAACTTCCCTCCACCACTTTTATCCACTTGATTCATTAGGTCCTAAATTTCCTTGTCTCACCTTAAGCCAGTGGGGGCCTTCTGCCTCCCTTGTTAGATTGTTTCCTAGGTAGCATCTTTTCCCCTCTTTCTCCAAGGTCATGCACACATTTCCATTACAGTTTCCAACTGCAAAACCCTCAGTTCCTGAATCCTGGAATGCATGTGGGTGATCTCATAAACTTCCCATTAGCCAGAAAGACTGTGTTAGTCAGAATTCATTGTTTGGCTATGTATCTTTACCATTAACAGATTAACAGAGTTGGAAGGGACCTTGCAGGTCATCTAGTTCAACACCCTATCCAAGCAGGAGAGCCTACATCTGCCTCTACCTAGAATCAAACTCACAACCTACTGATTGTGAGGTGAGAGCTCCACCTCTAGGCCACAGCAGCAGTGTTGTCCTCCACTTTTATGGACATCTAGTCCATATAGATCCTTACCTAGAAGCTCCTCACTGCCTTTGCAAATCTCCATGCACACATACCAATCAGTTTCCTGCAAGATTTCAAAACTAATGAAATACAAACTAAATTCAGAAATATTGTGTAAAACATCAGGAAGGGTTCTCTCCAATTTGGTCTAAAGCTGACAGCTACTTGAAAACCAAAGTTGGCATCATAGTATGTCATGTAATTAATTGCTTTTTAGATAAGTATTGACATTCAAAATTGAGGCTTATGGTCCACATGTTATGTTATGCCCAGAGCATAGAAAGCGGGGGGGGGGGGGGGGGGGGAGAGAGAAGGACCAATCTAAATTCATCAGGGGTGTTGGGAAGATTCAATCTATTTTCACCTTATGCTTGAGTACTATACTGATTATTCTACCTAAAATCTGACCAATTTTTGAATTTCAGATCTTTGCCTTTGTAAAGAGTATGTTCTATGATGGCTTAGAGATGTAGTTTAAATTAAAGATTTCTAAGATGAAATGCCTATATCTCAGTATCTTAATAAAACTTGAAATTTCAAATTTAGTTTCTGCATCTGGGAGGCATGCTTTTTTTGTAGTTGTACTTCTCTGCTTAGAAACAGAAGGGCATAATGGCCATATTATAATCTCAAACAGTAGGAGCCCATTTCAGAAGGACTTAGGAGCATCCTGTGCATTCTTTTTTAACTGTTATTGTTTTAGCTAAGTTTAGGTTGTATGAAGGCTCATCACATCTTACTTTAATTTCCCAACAGATAATAGCAAGAAATTCTGTTGCTGATTTTCAGTGCTTGGCACTCATATTTCAATCTTTTTTTTTTTTTTTTGGGGGGGGGGGTCGCTTAGGAATTCCAAGAACTGAAGCAAGTTAACCAATTTACTGTTTCCAGTAGGAAGAGAAATTGCACAGAAATGAAGTATGGTTTTGTTTAGTTCAAAGTATGCATGGATTAATCAAATTGGAATGGAACCATTCCATATTGAAATGTCTAGTTCCGTGATGGCAAACCTATGGTATGTGCGCCAGAGATGGCACACAAGCTGTTTCCCCAGTTCAGCTCCACTGTGCTTGTGCGCATGCCTCCCATTGGCCAGCTGGTCTTTGAGTCTCTGCTGTGCATGCTCTGGGCCTGTGTGGGGGCAGTGTGCGGGAGGGGTGTGCATGCACGGGCACCACACATGCATTGCATTTTGGGAGTTTGGGCATGCTTTCGGCACTCAGTCTGGAAAAGGTTAGCCATCACTAGTCTAGTTCTTTCCCCAGTCTTCTTCATTTAAAACATGTCTAAATCTTCATGTACACATGTACATGTGATGATAACATGGAATTTTAAAAAAGCAAACAACCAAAAAAAAAAAAAAAAAGAACCACCCCAGATTCTAGCACTTTCTCAACAAAGGGGCTTTCTATCCTTTTTATATAGCAAAATTAATCTGGAGCAAACAACTCTATGCTTAAAAAAAGAAAGAAAGGGAATTGAATTGGGCAATATATATTTTATATACTGTAAAAATTATTCTAAATTCTGGAAACTGAGCACATCTGCTTAAGATTGTTTTAGAAAACTGACAAATGGGTATGTAGAAAAGAACACTACGTAGAACTGGGACTGCTTAAATCTCCTATTCACTCTGATTTCTTTGTATTTCTTCTTTAATTATGTATCCTCAATTCATTTACAGAAGTAATGCAATGGTTTTACCATTTCCAGAGCAAATAATTAAGAAAAGCAGGAAAGGGAAGGATATATGACAAAAGTGAACCTATTTGAACCTATTCGGTACAAAGGAGATAGATATAGATACGGATGACATAGATGTAGATTAAATGACATAGATGTATAGGGAGAGAGACAGAGAAAGAGAGAGGGAATAGATGTTAAATGAAACCAGAATAGGTGTTAGCAAGAAACAGTATTGAGGGGGAAAGGAATAATCAAATAGCTGTGAAATCAGTTCAGCTGACGGATAAGGCTTCCTTCTGACAATCTTAGATAGAAATAGCACCAGGTTTGATGTGATTTGTCCCAGCATGGGAAATAAGGATTGCACAGGAAGTGAAGATTGTACTAATTATAGTTTCCAGTTGGAAACTAGAAATACCGGTAGTACAAAATGCAGTAGTGTATTTTTTTAAACTTGCACTAGATACTGGATAAAAAATAAATATATGTATCCTTTACCTTGTATTGGTTGTCAATAATTCTCAAGTGCATTAAAGTGAGGATTTTCACTTATAAAAGCCCTTCAAAGGTATCTTGGGGATAGCTTTCTCCAGTCAGAACTAACCTATCTGTCCCAGGAGAGCCTGATGATGACATTTTATTTCCATTGATTTGGGGTGCAGGGAGACAGAGGTAAGATATCAAGGAATTAAGTCTGGGAACAGAAATGTACATTTCCAAAATCTTCCAGAACATGTGGACATTCCTTTGTATCTCCTGAATGGTGGTGACTTCTCCCCAAGTCAAGAGCCAGTTTTTTTTTTAAAAGTATTTCCATTATTGGGTAACTATGTTTTTGTTTGGTAATTTCATTGCTCACCAGTGTGATGCAGAAAAATAAGTGCAGTGTCAAGGCATCTGTGTCATGTCCAAAAAGTCCAATATTTGATCCCTGGTATCTCTAGATAGAACAAATGAAGCCTTGAGTTCCAAATTGCAGAGAACTGTTACCAAACAGTATAATTAAAACTGAGCTAAATGTGTTTGATTCAGCATGATGAATTTGTTTGTTGTTTTAAAACTAGAAACACTGGTCTTCTTGCTTTTCTGATTGCTCAGTACTTTCCACTTCAGGTGCATGATGTTTCTCACTCCTGCCCCACCCAAAAAGGCAGCTCAAAACTGATTCATCAGGTTTCTCTTTCAGTTGAGATTTAAATTCTATGGGATTTCATAGCTTCTTTGCCATAAGAAAAAGAAAGTGTGGTTTTACTAGGCATACAATATCAAGTTTCCAAAACCTCTGAGGTCTTACAGTTGGAAGCAAAGAAGTACAGCTCTTACATTTTGTTGCCATTTTTCATATTTTTGCAGTCCACATTAGTTAAACCTAGATATTACTTCCTCTGTGTGGAACAAAAATAGCCTTATCAAGAACAAGAGAATATAATGGTAGAAACGGCTTTTCTGATTATGCTCTGGGAATTTTTGTTAACAAAATAGAGAAAGGAATGAAGTATCAATCTTTAAGTCATACACAACCAAAGAAACAAAATAAAATGTAATATATCCTCACTTGCAAAGCAGATGTAATGTGGGCTGATAGCAGAGAACAGATGAATGTTGACAGCTCTGGGAATTGCTGTAGTTGCTATCTGTCAGGTTTGTATCACAGCTGACCAGATGTGATGGTTTACCCTGTGGCAGAAATAGCATTTACTCTGGACAGTTTCCAGAATCAAGCACAAAATGATGGGCAGTTGTTCCTTGTCTCAGTCCACATTTTATGTCGATACTAGCAAAGTCACTTACAGGCCTGTGACTTAGATTGCCTTTTATGTACTGGGCTTTTTCTTGAAATTTAACCTATATGATCTGAACCATCCTGTGAAAAGTAACATAAAATGGTTTAGTTGATCAACCAGTGAATTGAAGCATACATGTAAAAAATAACATTGGCCAAAGATAAGAATAGGGGCTCTTGTTCATCTTCCTGACACATGTTTGATCACTCTCCAAAATTATTCCCAGTCCCTCCATCATATAGTATAGAAATCTGCTGAATAAGATGTGATTTGTTGCTGCTGTGATAATAACAGCTTCAGTCAGTGTAGAAATGAGTTGTTTACAGTGCTTAAATACTTAGAATGAGACCTATAGGCCTGGCTGACATATCACATTAATCTAGGCTAAAGATGGTAAAGTAGTTTGATATATTAGGAGAATCCAGTCATTCCCTTAGCATCTTGTATGAACAAGGCCATCATATGCCTTCTTTCAGAGGTATGCAAATTCTGTCTTCTATAGAGACTCATCAGACTTAGTCTTAGAGAAGAAATTCCAGATTCCAAAAGTGACTGAACTAGAACCCAGTTTGGGAGGGGGGTTAATGATATGAACTCATATTATTATATCATTATTATTTTAAACCTCTCCAAACCTTGAGCATCATCATCATTGATATTGTCCAAGCTAGTTGGTTGACTCCCATGATATGAAATGGTATGTAGAGGAGAATGAAACAAATTTAAGTTTGTTCCAAAGGCATAGGCCCAGGAATTATCCCCTGAGATAATAGCTGCCTCCCACTGGTCTCAAGGTTTCTTAGGATCAATTAATTTTATGAGATTTCTCAGTTAAAGAAGCACCAGTCTTTGTTCTGAAAGGAAATCCTCCTGGGGATATGAACTGGAATATTGGACTGTATACTTGCATAACATGATCTTTCAAGCAGGATGCTATATGCAATCCATTGTGTTATCTAACATAAAGAAATAATGAATATCACACTTCTAGTGAATTAAAAATAACTGATAAGATTTGAGGTGAACCCAAAACCTAAGCATAATTATTTCTTCTTGGAAAAGATGCTTTGGAGAATAAAAAGAAAATGGCTACCTTTAAAGTCAATCAAAAATTGAAAGACAGTTGTAATTATAAGAAGTTATCTCCTAACAACTTGACTTGTATAATGAAAAGAAATACTTTAGTGATAGCTTAATCAAAAACCCCATGAACTAAATGCAGCCATTTCCAGCTCTGCAGATTGGATTGCAGGTTAATTAAGAATAGGGTGAGGTAGACCATTTTCTCAGTTCCCCAAATGTACATTTATTTGGATTAGACATTTTTATCCCACCTTTATTATTTTTATAAATAAAAGAAGGTGGGGAACATACCTAATACTCTTTCCTCCCCCTATTTTCTCCACAAACGCAACCCTGTGAAGGCTAAGAGGTGGATGACTTAAAGTCACTCAGCCAA